>NW_003299030.1:799427-859454 GCF_000151645.1 Tuber melanosporum
TTCTTTTTTTTTTTGGGCCTGTCCGGTTTCACAGATATTCCAAAAGGGGGGGATTTCCATTTCTCGGGCGCGGTGATACGATTTTTTTACAATGGGGGGGGGGGTGGTTTAGTGGGGTTAGTATCGTAGCCTCGGCACAATGGCAAAACCGTTCACGGTGGGTCCACAAAGTCATTGTATCATACCGACTTGGCATGCATATGCCAAGACAGTATCTATAAACTGACTGGTACGATCGATATTCAACTCTAGAGGAAGAAGAAGCAAATTGAAACCGACATTCCTCTCTTTCAGGCAGTTGATTTTTTTATTATCATACCTTTCTTTTTTTTTCCTTTCTTTTTCTTTCCCCCTATGGATACCTGAGGATGGGGGAGGAGAATTTTTTTTACTCCGAGCTCACCCCGGCTAAGCTTGAGACTTATCAGTTGTGTATGTGTGCTTTATCTACAGTTACACGATCAAGAGGCCAAAAGGTCCAACGGGGGGAGTGTGCACAACACTTCAGATACTAACTAGCTGTATGGTTCGTACCATTCACAAGGCTGCAACTTTTCAATTGATTATATCTCACAATTGTGACCTTTTAATCACTTCGAGGGAAGGAAGAAAAGAAAAAAGAAAGAAAGAAAAGAAGAAAAAAAATACCCTTCATATTATTCACCTTAATTATTCTCAATAATAATCTAAAGTTTTTTTTTTTATCTATCAATATTTTGACCTAGTGAAAAAAGCTATAACAACCATTCAAAAATGCTTATTCCCCATGCACATTCTTTGGATAATCAAAGCCCATATCAGTCGGTACACACAAAGCATAAGGCAAATATTTTCTTACAAGACAGGGATTATTTTGCGGCTTGACCTAGATTAACTGTGCGAAACCTTTTTTGAGCCCCCTAGCACTTTTATAATGGTAATTTATATTTTGAGAGTCATTATTACCCTCTTTGAATCGGGTCATGTGTGGTGGTGGTGGTGGTGGTAACTTATCTCTTCATGAGAACATCCTCTCTATTTCTTCCACCTGACATAATACTTGTATGACTTTTTTTATTGCAATGCCATCCACTGCGGATCTAAAACCCTAACTCTTGGCGTACGCACGGTGTATGGTACAGTAAAGTAATATATCATTTGTGGCGGATGGAGACGATATAGGAATGCCTGACCCCAGTCGAGACTGGCCGGACTCATGGGAAGGGATCTTGGAGTAGTGCTTGTGCTACTACTTTATGATATAATATAGAGAGAGAGAGGGGGGGGGGGATTTGGATGGGCTGGTATGATACGTATGATAAAACCGGTACTATCATACTACTACTACTACTACTGTACTTGTACAAATTCATATCAGTAGCATGCCACTGGGGTTCTCGCGTCACCGTGAACTGCACTTACTGTAACGTAACTTAGTTGTTCCCCCACAGGGTGTGCGTGGGGTTCTATGTTGCTGTTACTGGGTGGATGGACTATTACCGGTATTGTGTGTGCTGCTGTGCTTTGCGCCATGACTTTGAGGATTTATTCAACCCGCATCGATCGCCAAAGACTATGTATGAAACTGTAGGGTCATTAGACTGCGCAAACTAGACTACTAAAGGATTACAAGAACAGGCCAAGGAATGACAAAAGGCTGCCCCCCCCCCCAGTTTCGAGAAGAGAAACAGGAAAGAAAAAACGCCCGAGTTCGCCAGGTTTTTTGTTCCAGGATGATTACCGATGGAAGGATGATAGAAAGGATACAAAAGGAATAACCAATCGGCTCCCCCCCCTCAAAAAGGAAGATATGAAACAAAACGTTAAAAAGGTGATTAATGAGAAATAATCGAAAGAGCGAACAGCCTTGTCATAATATTATACAACGATGGAATAAAATAATAAAGTGCTCTGGAAAATCGCACGCTACCCCAACCCAAAACACCCCCGTCTCCAACGAGAAAAAAGGAACCGGGTTGGAAAGGAAACAAAAAGTAAAAAAAGCTATCAACAGGATATCAATGTCATCGTGAATGTGCAAGAAGAAGAAAATGTACAGGAAGACAAAAAAAAAGCTACCCCGAGTACCACCATATACCTGACGACTTATCCTCTTTTTTTTAATCATTCCATCCACGAACGCACCTGCAGGCCATCAATAACCCGTTTGCCAGAATTAAAGCTTTCCACCATGATTGCGGCGGCGGTGTGTGGCTTCTCATGCGGCCGCTCCCGGTGATCCCAAATTAATGAACCAACTCAATCCCCCCCCCCCCCGATTGCCAGACACAAATTGATTCGTAAAGTCACGCCCCTCCTCTTACCAAAAGCTACAATTTCGAACCACACACTTTCCTAACCCTCAACGCTCTCAATCCGGACAATTGGTAAGCTGTCAATGAGACCTCTACTGTTTCCAACCGCAGACAACCTATTTGGATGCTCAAATTCGATTGTAACAGGAGTTCCACGGGAGCCGTTTCCATCAGCGCTAGAAGCATCCATGAACCTCATTGCTCTCTGTTGCAAACTTCTTAGAGCCATCTTCTCACCCATACCACAATCCTCTGCTCCTTTCCTTGTCTCCGGGGGAACCTGGAGCTGGGGGAAGTCACCCTTGAGAATTTGCATCTGACTTTGTATCGAGTCCCAGTTATTGTGAGGGCTTCGCTTGCGTTCACTCTTCTCGGGAACAGACACATTCTTAGTCATGTCTGGTGATCGATTCTGATTGGAAAGACCTCCTGATCTTAGAGCGGCTTGCTGACTATCGAAGCTTGGTACTGATGAAGACGAATATGTAGTTTGTGGAGAATCGGCTACATCACCAACTTCCTCTAGAATAACCTGCTGCGTGACACTCCTCCCGAAGCTTCGGCCCCCTCTGGGATCCCTCCACCCTCGGCCCGCCGGTGGCATGCCGCGGGCGTTGTGCCCATCAGGTCCGGTCCAACTACTTCTTCTTGAATCATCGCCCATGTTTCCACCCATTGGAGCTCTTCCCCACGAACCGGATCGTGAACCACCGGGACTGCTACCAGAGCTGCTTCGCCTGCCGGAAATTTCCGACTGTGCTGTGGGATAAAGATAGAACCCTGCCCCCGCTGGATCGGCCCCCAAGATTGAACGATGCTCGATTTTTTCTTGTGTAGAGTAAGAAGTTGGAGCCTCAATGTCAGCCTTACCAGACCTCCGCCGCAGACTGAGCGTACGAGTGGACAGAGATGAGATCGATAATCCGGGCCGTGGAGTAGGCGCCGAGATAGGCATCTGGAGAAATGGTGGGAGATCATCTGTTGTGAAGTCTGTCAGGTCGGGGTGTGACTGTGTTCGACGTAAAATGAAGTTGCTCAACGAGCCCCTGCGCTTGGGCTGGAAACTATTGGGCCTTTCGTGCAGCACAGGAGATTCTGGGGTTGTTGGAAGTATGTAAGGCGAATGAGCATCTGTAACAGTTGACAATGGTGAGGGTTGTTTGCTGTGGTTTTCCAGTGCTCGCTTAGACATCATAGATGATTTCGCCGAAGATTGAGCCCTGGTAGGACTAGTCTCCCTCGAGGGAGTGCTGGATAGAGAAGTTGTCGAGTGATTTAGGGCTGAAATCGACTGTGAAGATGGCGATTTAATCAAGACAGAGGGAGACGACACCGAGGGGGAAGTTGCTGCTGTAGATGCATCTGAAGCAAACTCAATCGATGAGGTAGACGAAGAGGAGGAGGAAGGCGCATGGAATGCAAACGGAGGGCGGATTTGAGCTGGCAATGAAGTTGCGGAGCATGTTTTACACGATGCTCCATGTTCCTTATATGGAACGATGTTGCTAAATTCCCCATCATCTTCGTATGGCGAGGAGGTAGACGATGTCGATGATCGAGCCTGAGTTGGGAGAGAAATGGCAGAGAGTGTGGGTGCCTCATTCCCTCTATTCTTGGCACCAGCCTCACCCCCCCGACTTGGATACTGGGACGCAGTCTTATTGGCTCTCCTACCCTTTGCTGACTTCAAGAATGAACCAAACATCGATCTCAAGCTGCCCTTCTTCCTAACCACTCGCAGGGAAGAGCCACCTTGAGCTTCAGCCCCGGATTGAGGGATTGTCGGGGCGGATTCTCGATGTTCTCCCCTCATTTTTAGGTTGGTCCAATAGATGCCGGAGCGTGGATTCAGCGGCAAGAGACGAATGGGAAAGCGAGTGGATGGGATAGTGTACCAAGCAAGATAAACGAATGTAAAACCGAGCCGCCAAGTAGTGAAGAAACGAGAGATGGGGGAGGAAAGTGTAAATAAGGAGGAGGTGGGAGGGGAGGGAGAGAAGAAAGAGAGAAAGAAACAAACGAGGGGGTACGGAAAGTACTTTCCAGTGCACCGACCAGTAAATTATGATCTAATGGCGTAGCGAGAAACAAGAAAGAAATGGGAAAAAGGGTGGAAAACGGTGACGATAACTAGAGAGAAAAGAGACAAGTTTCGCAATTAGCATGAGCCAACCGGAAAAACCGCTTAGCCGCAGAATCGAGCATGGATTTGTTCTTTTTTTATGAGTTATGATTGCGGAGAGTATAGTTACCGGTATGGTATGCAGGGTAAAGTAACCGTTGCGGGTACAGTACAGTACAGTACAGTATCGGTGTCGCATAGATTTCGCAGCAAACACGAGCACCATTTTTCTCCCTTGTCATCCGATCTCTGATACTATAACAGACACGATTGATGACTTGCGGTAGACCGAGAGCTTCCACCAGCTTGACTGGGGTTGTGGGTCTGCCCGGACAAGTACTGTACGGTACTGCACTCGAGTGCAGCACTGTATCGTACATACTGTGTATCATACCGGCACATCATTGACAGGAGGAATATGGTACGATACCTTTGCACGGTACCGGTGCAGTACTGTACCTTGTACTTGTATCATACTCGAGTTATCTACCCAACTTATCCTCTACGGCCCCCAGGCAAGCGAAACCTGAGTAAGGGGATAGCATGATACCCGCATCATAACCAAAATGAAAGGAACATATGTGGGATACCGGATACGTAAATCATGAAATCCAACCATGAAACGCCCTAAGCCCTGTTAAATTTTAACCCTCTAGACTTTGAATTGAGAAGCACCGAACCCTGACATTGGCAACAGCAGAAGGAGAGGCGTCTCGCCATCGGAGAACTTTGGTCCCGCTGTCGAACCACACTTTTCCTCGAAAATTTCCCAGTGTTACACCACAAGGGAAGTCCGAGTACCGATACCATAGTTTCATGGCCTCTCCTTAGTAAGACAATATTATTTTCCCAACGGCGAATGAGATCCTGATGCAAAGGGGGTTAAATAACCGCTGTTATCTATCTATCCAAGCACGGTCTTTTGGGTAAGGTGCACTGAGGCTGATACATTTTGTCCTGGAAGTTACCATCGAAAAAAGAAACGGCCGGGCCAGGCTCCTCTTTTGTGCGCTAAGACGACGCTTAGTCTAATCAATTGTCATAATATTATCATACCAGTAACTCTTTGGGGCAGAGATTGACCTCTTCAGAGGGAAAAGAGCTTCGGTGCCGCAATCCACTACTCGTAGATTTGAGGAATGAACAGCCACTCGAAGTGTTCCGTCTGTATCCATACCGTGCCGTTAGTCTACCCACTTCTATCATACTCTACAAGGAGGTCGGTCACGTATGGAGGTTAGTGATGAAACGGATAAGGCAGAAGCGGCCGAGGATATCGACAGATTCCCGCGCCGTGCACATATGTCCTCGGCCACTGGTTCCCTTTCTGTCTCATCACTAACCGCCATACCCGAGTATCTATGAGGATTTTGGTCATGTTGGGCAAGCATCGTGGCTTGTGCAGATAAGGCCAAATCCAAAACATTCTTGGGAAAAAAATAAAAAGACTTCTCTACTCGAGCACGGTACTTGTCCATTCCAAGAGTATCTGGAAATCTTAGCGAGGTTTAGTCGGTGGGGGAAACCTTAAACTAGAGCCATGTAGCGCGCCACCTTTGGGCTGCATACCCCGCTCTAAACTCCTATAGCTCACCCAAAAGTTAATCCTTTTGAAATTATACCTATAGACTACATCTCCGGCCTACTCTGTATCGAAGTATAGAGAGAAAGGTGTGCTAAAAGCTGCTGTTGAGGAACCTTAGAAGTTTGAAGCTGGGCATGCTTTATGGAGGAATTTCATGAGTTAAAGAGCTCCCCCACCACTATGCCAAGATTTCCGGATACTTTTGGAATGGAGTACCGTACAGTACCATGATTTATCCGTCTGAAAGAGGATTCCTGTAGCCCTCCAGGGGCCTCCCCCACCCAAGGATGAAATCTCAATGGGATGGTGCTTGCCGTCGAAGGCAGACTCACAACTTCGGAAGAAGTTGTCTGCTTGAGCAACTGTTTTCGGATGGTGGACCCCCTCTGAATCGCTTATCTCGGGTCCTGAGATCCATGGCAAGGGAACTTTCGACTTGCCCGAGAAGTCTCTCCAGCCAGGATTGAGGCATCGCGGATGTGCAATCCATGATCAAGTATGAAGCCTCGGGCACAGTATGATGCCAGAAAGTGCCGTAGCCGTCGAGTGTCGTACCGGTAGGCTGAGGTCCCCCAAGAGGTTCATCCCGGTCAAAAGGACCGAGTTGCAGAAATCCATCGAGGTCACGTGATCATAATCACAAGACAATAATAATGGTCGATTTGTAACCTATATTTTCCAATTTCAAGGGCCGCCGCTATATTCACCGGTATAACTGATGTTTCCTATGCCGCAATACGAAACGCTATATGCCAATTTCTGGAATATAAGACAGCGGTCGTGTCCATTTTGAGATATGATACTCCGGCATGAACGGCGCTCGGGTACTTTTTTCCTGAAATCCGAGTGAGATACTATGCGTATGGAGGGATACACCCTGCGAGAGTAAATTAGCGATTTCAGAACTTGATTTCACACGATAGGTCTGCTCAGGTATGGTGACTGCCCTGCCCAGTTAAATGTGAGAGTCTAGAGACTAGAATTGGTTTCCTACCGGTATATTCTATCGGCGGGTACTGGGTTTATCTAACTAAGTTAGATTCACCTGTCATCATTGCTCACATCTCCAGCAATCCCATCTGAGACGGATCGAAGGAGCCGGCTATTTTAGCACCGGAATTAGTGCGATATGATACAAGTAGATCAGTAGAATGGTCGAATCCAACAGTCCAAGAAGGAACGGTAGAGAGGGTGTCAGTATTATATGGTGGCACGACGCACTAGAGAGGTCCTGTACTGTACAGCAACCCATACAGGATGTACTTTCCCGACAAGGAGAAAAGTTTTCTTTCAGTGTCTATTTTCCCCAGCTGGTGTTTGTTGTAGGCCAGGAGGTATACCTTTGTTGACAGCTGGAAAATCGATTTCTCAAACCTCGTAGCGCCCGGCAGTCGGGCACCTCTACGGTGCTAGCATCATAGTGGGTCTGGTAACTCGACAGAGATCAAACCATATCATACAGCCGACATCAGATACGCGGCGGTGATAACTTACTAGAATACGCGCCGGAGGCTAGCAACACACTTTGAGAGTAAAGATTTGTTGTCAGGCCAGCCAATGAGACGCATTATTAGCCTATTTCTTATCTGTTGATTGGGCTTTGGTTCGATCGATAAGATAACTCCCATGTTAGACGCAGGGATTAGTTCTATTATTATTATTTTGCTACTGGGGGGTCTGTTTGATCTTTTTTTTCCTCAGGAAAAACCCCAATCCTTGTATATATGTTAGCATGTGAGGGAAGAGGAGAGAAGTTATGAGAATCAAGTAACTTAAATGAACTGGGATAAGAGGGTGAAAAGAATAGAAGTGAAGTGGAGGGGTCCAGGCATTGCACCGGGTGTGGACTATGTTTGAATACTCGGTTGCAGGCTAAGAGAGCTGTGTTAATAGGAAGGAGGGAGGAGCGGGAGAAGCAGCCGACGGAGAGTAAGGGTGGTAGGATTAGGATTTTTCCCGTGTGACGCGATGGTTGGTCGAAATTTGGGCGTGAAGACTTTTTCGCGATGTGGGAAGTCGTTATGGTACAGTACATAGTCAATTCGTAAAGTAGAGTATCTCGGCACATAAACGCCAAGAATCAATGTTTACGCCCAATTCAAGGATCTTGGCACCTCTATTTCAGAATATTTTAACCCCTGGCAAGTATTCGAGTATGATACCGTACAGTATCTGGGCTGGCGATTGGTCATAGGAGGTCACTCGTTGTTAGAAACTTTTGCTCTTTGTTGGTGAGTTGATTTCTTTGCGCTGAACGAATACTCAATTTAGATTTTATATCTCACTTACAATTGAGCCTGTACAGTACCAATTAAAACCTGACTCTTGGACATTTTTATTGAGGGCGGGAAAATGCATTACAACCAAAGAGACTCAAGAAAGCTGTTTTGAGATATGACCATTTTTAGTTTGATGCAACCAGCAAAAATCAATAGATTAGCCAACTTTAAGGTCAAATAACTCCACAACTACTTAAGAACCAGCAATTATTATTGCTTGTAGTTATGCATAAGAATCTGGATTTATTTCCTTACTGTCGTTCGCATATGGTTAAACAATTCTGTTATGAGAATTTAATAGTCTTTATTCATCAGTTCTTGTTCTATTTACTACTATTACTCCCACTAGGAACTACCGCAGATTACTACAGCTCTCGTGTAGTGTGTAGTGTCATACAGGTACTGGGTCTCCCAATGGAGAGATGGTATCGTAGTAAGGAAGACATGCCATACCGGAAGTTGTCTTATATCCCTCCCTCACCCCATAGGTCTGGTTCAACCAATTTTGGTGGAAAGATCAGTGGCGTCTAAAAAGGAGGTAGGGGTTTCTTAGGGGCAGGGGTAAGATTGGGGAGGTTTGATACTTTTCTCCTGGACCTGACACCGGTAATATCTATTCGGGCTGCCAAGCTTGGAAAGTTTAAAATAAGTCAGTCTACAGATATAGAGGGATTAGTGACTCAATAGCCTGTGTTTTGGTTTGTGTTCGGGGATATGGAATTAGTATTCAGGTAGGAAATTTATTATAGGCTTAACCACTGGGGCTGGGGAAGCATTCGGGGGTCTCTGCTGGAAGGAGAATGTATAGGATGGTGCTTTCAATGAGTCCCGGCAGAGTATTTTCCAAAAACTCTAGGCTTTGGGTGTGGATTTTCTGGGGACTGGTCGTATGCCTGGTCGGCGGTACCAGGATAATAATAAAATTGAAACTGAAGAGACACTTGCTACGTTTGATTCGCTTGTCCGGCCTCTGATAGAGGAGAGACCCAACCTATAACCGCACCATTCCTTTGGATCATGCTCGTTTGCAGAGTCCACAAACTATGTCTGTGGGCTTTAATGCGCTCGAGAAATTCTGGGTTATATGATCTTATGCACCACAGATCTTTTCTATTATTCTGCGGTCTTGCGCTATATGGGAGACAAAGACATATACCCCTAGTATGGAAATTCACTGTAAACCGAACAAAGAGTCCCTGCTATTGCACATATCTGTGATCAAGCTCCTGTATGATAGCAAGTTTGGGTCTAGACGGAGATTGTGGGTGCTATTTGTATTAAATTTTTTGGATAGTGTGCTGCCCACTTTATGAGTTACTTAGGGGATGTTTGGCACACAGTGTTATGACCGTGGTTTATAAGGTTTCCTAAACTGTGGTTTGTAAAGTGTGCGTTGCCAAACGCCTTAAGGAGATTTTATCTGATAAGGTATCATAATGAAAAAGAAACAAGTGGCTTTCTCGGCCTGCCCCGAGAAAAAGGAAGAAAAGCAGTCCGATAGCTTCCACCCTACTCTACTGTATTTTTCAAATTACAGTTTATAGGGTTCGCAAACTCTATCATATGATACCTTACAAACAACGCACTGCCAAAGACTTACAAACCTTGTGCTAACAGAGCTCACTTGAGTCACTCCGAGTGATAAAATATGATCACATTTCAATGCTATGCTACCTTGCCTGGTTCTTTCTGCTCGTAAGGTCCAGCTCCTAAGACTTCTTTAACTTGAAACCTCGGAACGGAATGCATATCTCTGGAACTGTTGATTTGAGACTTAACTCAAGGTGTGGGGCCACTGCGACATGTACTGCCGCGGTTGAGTCGGACCTAGACACCTAAGGCGATGATTCCCGTACAAAATTTCCTTCGGCTCGGCAGTCCGAGGACTTATGCGATAGACTGATATATTCGACATGCGAATCTAATAAGCAAAGGATCTGGCAAGGGTTCTCAGTTCTCTTTGCAACTTGTTGGTATAAAGTAGGTGGTGGTTGTGACTATTGGATGTATGATACCCGTAAACTTAAGCGACTACACATTGGGGGTGTTGGAAGTCTCTGTATGGTAAGTAGCACACGGCGTGCGTTCTTGGTTGAACGAGAGGTTTTTAGAGTTTGTTTCTCTAGCTGATTTCTATTACAGACCGGAAGGTATATCTTGGTTGGAAAGTTGAAAGTCGTTTTCGTAGATGAAAGTCGTTTTCGTAGCTGAAAAATACAGCTTAAATATAAAGCCTCTTCGCTTGTTTTGATGTCAGAAAATATGGACAACGAGTGATGGCCTATGCATTGTCTAGGTTACTATGTACTTGATATTCACAGAACTTTGGAGAAGGAAATGATCATTTTGTTAAGTTTCGGAAAGAAAAAATTCGAGATGCTTGTTTAGCCTCACATTTTGCGTAAGCCTACCCCAAACGCTGCATGATAAGAGCTGTCTTGCATGCCGACTAATGGTCAAGCCCGGGGCATACACCACAAACCTAGCACCTAACCACCGACAAACCCCACCTACTCACCCCATTTTAAGTTGCATTCCTTAAATCTCCCTCCTGTCTATCATATTTCCATCACTTCCTCTACATCACTTCCTTGTCCCATCCTCAGAAATCTGCAAGATGCGGAGAATAGAACGCGGTTCCCACAAGCTCCACAAGCAGCGACTAACTCGCGAAGTCAGTTCCGTCGATGATTTTCATCACTCCTTTATCTCCACAGGCCTTATCCCATCTCAGGTGCCCCCAATCAGCAGAAATACCCCCCGAGAAATAAAGGAAGATCTAATGCAGAAAAAATCTGGAATTGCAGAAGGTTTGATTCTGCTCAACCGGACTCAAAAATGTAAGTTTGCTGACGCGGAGATAAATAAAGGCTCCATTAACCCAGCTTTGGGAGATCACCCGCGGAAGACGGAAGCAACATCCCCCCCTCCTTCCGCTATTTACACTCCCATGAGAGGCTCTAGCCCTCCAAAAATGGGCAGCCAAGTGCATCATCGTCTGGACTTACGGGGAAATTTTTATTGTTCACGTTTGGAAGGGGAATCACTCCATTCCTCCCCTTGTACAAACGATGGTTACGCGACTCCCATGCCCACTCGTACCTCTTCAAATGCTCCGCTCCCCTTGCGTTCGTATTTGGGGGAACCTGCAATCCGTTTTGTTAAAGGCAAAGTACTGGAGATAAACAAAGAGGCTAAAGATTGGAATGAGAAGCAACAGAAGAGTGCCAGCCCCGGCGGCGCACGCTCTGTGAGCTCAGATGAAGACGAGGGTGGAGGAGTTTCACTCTATTTCCATTCCCCCATTAGACCTTCTATAAATTACCCCGCCCCAGATGCGGAATCTGAATTTGAGCATGACTTAGTTTCGGGACTTGCTTCCGTGAAGCTTGGATCGAATAAGAGCAACAAATCAGCGAATCGGGTTGAAAAACCCGGAAAAGATACGGGGGGTAGTGATGCTAGTGGGGATCTTGGAAATGATTTTGAGTCCCATCAGCATGTATCTGCCTTTGCAACGAATAAAAATGTCGGTTTTTACCCCCGCCATGCGGGTGCCTACGCCAGCGGTAACACTGCTCAAATAGCCCCTGCCAGAGCAGCCAAGCCCACTAGCCGTACCGAATATTTCCAAGGGGTGGATAGCTTGAAACTTTCGAAGGAGTTTTCTTCAAACGTAAGGGAGAAATATGCCCCGCGTTCGGTCTTCGGAATCGACAGCATAGGAGGAAGGAGATATGCCGAATTCGATGGGGTTCCGGAGGACTTTTCCTTTTCCGTCGATAGCCCTTCGAAGCCGAGATCACCGCGGAATCCACAGACACCATACCGAAGGGCATCCACCTACAGGGGAGGTCGTCCAATTGTAGGCACGGATACATCCATACTATCTGAGACCAGCATGGGGTTCAGAGCCATGGAGAGACTGGGTTTCGAAAAGGGAAAAGGGCTCGGCCGTAATAGTGATGGCATAGCAGAACCGATACCAATAACTGTCAAAGTAGGTAGGAGCGGTCTAGGATACTCCCCAGGCTCTTCTACCCATTTCGGTCTCGTAAAGGATGATAGTGTTGGAGCTGGGATGTCTGATGAAGCAACTTTTCAATCCAGCATAAATACCTCTTCGATACCCTACAACCATGAAGAGGACCCTTTGATAAATCCGGAAACTCGATACTCGGTCGATAGTTACCTGGCACGTAATCTCACGAGAGGCAAACTCACACTTCTGCTGCGAAATTACTGCAACCGCAATGAATTGCTCAGCGAAAACGACGTCCGCGAGTTGTTCAGGGCCTGTATGCAACACATGGACAGAGTGCCTGGCCGAAAGTTCATAGCAACCCAAGTGGAAGCGATATTCAGGCACAAATTAGGCAAATTTATTAGTAATTTGGGCAGAGCCAACGATAGCCTCAGGAGCTTTGGTGGGCCTAACGATCTGGCAAGGGACGAGGACCCAGAATTTGAATGAGCTGGCTCATTCCTTTCCAATGGGGCAAGCGATCCAAGAAAAATTCTCGTCGGTGCTGGTGGTGAATAATCTCGGAAGAGCCACTCATGCCGGAAGGAGGCAATCACAACTGGCTCCATTTTTCTTTCCTGCTTTTTCTCAACTGTTTCTGCTCTTGCTTGACGGTGTCATATTTCATTTGTGGGATCAATAAGGTACTGTAATTTAGTTCGCATAGCACTGAAAGGCCAATAAATGTCTACTAGGACTGAGTCTGCTCGTTTGTGCTCGTTTGTGCTGTATTTTATGTGTTCTAATTGCGATTCAGGTTTGCGCAACACAGGCGGTGATGTAGTGTGAGAGCATATCTCAGTGAAAAAGAAAGGAATTAAGAAATATATCACAGGTCGATCCGGTCAAGTGCAGATCTTGCGATTAATGTGACGCTAGCTAGAGAGAACCGAAGTGGGGGGGGGATGGACTGGTGGTAGTGATGGAATAGATTTCCCTCCCGGAATTGTAGGGAGGGATTTAGTCTGTTGAATTTGCGGAGAGAACAGTTTATTGGGTGATTTGGAAACCGGTACTGTACTCACAAAGTGTGGTATCTCCGAGAGCCCTGCATGGGTGATCACTCGGAGTTCAAGACTACGCATTTGACATTTGTGGTCTGGTAAGTATTGGTTTCGTTCGGAGTTGAAAGCTACTCGTAGAGGTTTTGTGGAACTTCAAACAGCATACGGACAACAGGGTCCTATTTATCTAACAAGATAATTACATCGTTAAATTTACATTAAATTACGCTCAACAGCACAGGCACTTTGGAGCCCATTCCTTCCATCCCCCATCCTGAGAGAGTGCTGGAATGTCAACAAGAAAAAAAGAAAAAAAAAAATAACCCTTCCAAAGTATATATAGTACCCATGAAAAAAAAAAAAAAAAAAAAAAAAAAAAAAGTCCGAAATGAAGAGGAGATATTAGTAAATAGCTACTACCACAAAACTATCCCCATCCCGACCGCCACTAACCCGCCAAACCCGGCCAGCCCGAGAACACTTCTACCAACCCCCACCCGACTCCCAGCGGAAGCCCCTCCTCCCCTACCAGCGCACGTCGTCGACGCGCCCGCAGCGGCAGAAACGGCCTTCGACCCACCGGGGAGTAAGTCCCGATCCTCCGTCCAGCTCGGCGTCAGCCCGCTAGTGCTCAGTGAGTGCGAGTGCGGACGGTCAAGGCTCCCGGAGAACATGAGCTTGTAAGTCCCGTATTTGGGATCGCTGGGGACGCTGGAGTATCGGGTATACCAGTTCTTGAATTTTCCGCTGAACCCACCAATGATAGAGAGCGTGGCGGAGTTGCCGTCGAAGGCGCCGTCGGCGCGCGTGCGGTTCTGTGCGTACTCGTCCAGCGTCTTAAAGGCGAATGAGGGACTATCATAGGCCTCCATGTGAAAGTCCACGGGTTGGGAACCGTTGCAGGGGCTTATGGAGAAGACGGTGCGGGAGTCGTCATACGAGAGGAGCTGGTTGTTTGTCTGTTAGCATTTGCTACGTTTTCGGGATGGATTACAGGGGGGGGGGGCTGACATTGTTGCTTTCTAGGACGGCGTCGAAGATGTAGCCGTTGCCAGATTTTTGGTTGGTTATTTCCCAGGTTGCGGATTTGGTGTATGCGCTTCTGGAGTTGTAGACGGATTCGAAGAGCTTTTTGGGAGGTGCGTGGATTAATCCCCTGGTTCCTAGGTGGATCGTTCAAGGCATGTTCACTTACCAATCGGGCGTCCGGAGAGACCCAGCTAGTTTCTGAACTCGGTTCACCGCCAGGCTGCGTCCCTTCTTTCCACCCTACTATGGAAAACATATACGGACCAAGACTGGCCCCACTGAGTTCGGGGGGTTGCTGGCCGACCATCAGGACTGCATCGAGCTTCTGCTTAAAGACGGGTCTTTGGTCATCGCAGGAAACGTCCTCCATATCTATCGTTGCTTCGATTTCCTAATAATAACGATAAAGCCCATCGTCAACACCCAATCCTTTCCCAATGGAGAAATGAAGTGAGGAATGCAGGAATACTGACCACAGAACCATTATAATACGACCCTACAAACTTATACAACCATTGATTCCTATACATGTAATCGAACGGATCCGAGGCGTTCCCGCTTAACCCTGTAGTTGTGTCATAGCACCACGAACTCGAACTTCCTCCCCTAGAGCCCGAACTACTACCACTACTACTGCTACTACCGCTACTGCTGCTGCTTCCGGACCCGCTGCTTGATCCGCTGCTTGATCCACTACTGCCACCCCTTCTTGCGAGCGCTGGTTGGTGCAGCCATAACAGAGAGATACCAAAGAACGTCAGAAAAGTAGCCCTCATTCTGTAATAAGGAGAGACCCAATGAAGAAATTGAAATGAGGGACCAATGAAAAGGAGATCAATAAACCTTATATCCGTGAAGTCAAGAATGAGTGAACCAAGTCTTCTTGGAATGGAGAAGCCAAGACGTTGTGAGGAGTCCGGAGGGTGGCGGTGAATAGCAATGGGACCGGGAAGAAGAACAAACTGAAGGGAAGAAGAGAGTAATTAAATATCTTATAGTGAAAAAGAAAAAGAAATCGTTAAATTTGCTGTAGAGGTTGAGAGAGAGAGAACTGGTAGCACGAGTAAAAACTGTTGTTGCAGCCAAGCAAAAAAACAAAGTTTTCCCTGCACCAAGTACGGCTTGCTTTTTGTTCTGCAGGCCCCGGACATGCCCTGTACCCTTGTCGATCTCGTATTCACGTTTATCACTCCCCGCTTGTGGATACTGAAACAACAGGCACCCGGCTTGTCCGAAAGGCGTTATGGGGGGGTTCCTCCCGGGTTAGCGAAGAAGGGGAAATTGTACTCGTACAGTACAGGCAAAAGGTGTTTTGGTATTTAGTGACTTTGAGGAAGAGAATCACTGGAGGAGCCTGATTGCAGGTGGAGTTTGTTGTTTTGATAAAACCGCTATTAGAAGCTATCGGCCATGGCGTTAAAAACCACTTATGCGGGTCTTCTGTACTAGTATTAGGAGGTTCGAGATTCTAGGTACATGGAAGGCGCGGGTGTTTCGGTGGAGTTGTATTATTATTATTATTTCTTGGAAAACACAGTACTTGTACAGTACAAAGCGAACTCTCTAGCAAAGAGGTTATATGATATGTAAAGTACATAAGTATAGTTATTTTATTTCTCACCCCCTGTTGAAACATATGCTTAGCCTGTGACATTAGGTAGAAAGGGAAAAAAAAGCGGTCCAATGAAATAAATTGCCAGAATCTCAAGATCATGCATGAAAGTAGTATTTGTTTCTCTCACCGTTCCGGCGTCCCCATCATGCCAAGGAAATCCTGTTGAGTACAGATGGTACAAGATCTTGTTAATAGATAGTAAACAAGTTTAACAACCTACCGGTACTCGAGATACCAGCAATGAAGAAGAAAACAATCTTCCATGGGCAGCAAGCACTATATTTTGGGCAACGGGACTTGCAAGGCAGGAAAAATCAAGCCAATAATACACCTGTCCCGGTGGGAGCTTATCCAGGTAACATTCAAAGCGACATTAGCATCGGTTTTTGTGCCGTACGTTGTGCACTTACCGTACAGTAGTTTGCGGCGTACCGAGAACCTTGAACCTCTCTAGGACTGGCATAGTGCCGGCAAAGTCCGGACTCCGGAGCAACACCTCCTTTTCCCGCCTGCGCAAAACTGGCGACTCAAAACTTGGCGGAACGTTGCCCCTTACCCCAGGGCTGAATGCCACTGTTATCGGTGATATCACTCAAGCGCGGAGAAGGATGTGGGGTTATTGCACTTGGGGGCTTTTCGAGCATGCACCTCCAATGCAAAGAGTGGTGATTATGATAGCTCAATTGGATACTGGTAATGGAAATGGAACTCTAGCCTGAATCGAGCAGCTCGATTGTAGTCCGGTATAACAATTTAAAATAAAGAAGCGTGCGCTTCTTGCTCCCCCCGTTCTCCGCGAACTCTGCAAAGTCATGAGCCCAAAAGCTGGCCCAATCTGCATCGTGCTGAAAGTCTCTCGAAACCTCTAGATAAGATCTTGAGCATTTATTCCTATCGCCATCATTCTTATAGCTTTCAACGATCTGCTGCTGGTGTGCACCCCTGACCCCTCCTGAGCGATCGGAAAAGCGCAAAAATACCCTTTTCTTCTCGAAGGTACCGGAACAACTGCATGTGCTAGACCCTGCTCGAGATTCTTGCAATATAGGGTACCGTAATCGTCCACGGCACACTCGTAAATGCGGGCAATCAGACAACCGGGGATTCGGACGTGCCAAAACCCCCTGGTCGAGAAATCTCCATACCAAATCCGTTCCTCTCATTTCCTATGGGCGCAGTAGTGGTCAGGCTTCCAGTGCCCCTGAGGGTCCCATCGCCCATGCTCGAGTAGGTTCCAAGGAGAAGGCCTTCTTGGTACGGTGCAGTGCATATTCACACAAACAGTTTGAATACCATCCGATAGGTTTAACATAGGAACCAACAATCAAACCACTAGCCTTCTTGTCCCCAACCCATGAAAGAAGGTTAGGATAAGATGGAAATGCGGTTGTGCAAGTTTGTTGAATTGAAGACTTTGGTGTGTGTAACGCTTTTTTGCATACAAATCTGGCAGACCCAGACTCACTCGAAACTTGGCACTCGAAAAGCGCCTTTTCGGCCTCGGGCAGAATGCTTTTAGGGGCTGAGCCCCGTTGTGAGCGGTATCATACGGTACGATACCACAATCTCCCGATAAATATGATCTGCACCGCCAATCAGGGGTGTCGTTGCTGTGGGGGAGCCAGGAACATGAATTTAAACTTGTCGCCACAGCAACGGGCTTGCACCTTCCTTAACGCTGTTGGTTAGATAAGCTAATTCAAGTGCAGACCAGGTTCCTGAGAATGTAAACAATGTAACGGTAAGCAATGTAAGAAATGCGGCTAATTCGCCCGGGGTAATTTCGTATACCGGCCGGTAGGCGACCGGTATCCTGGAGGGCCATATACGAGTAATAAGTTTGTCGCGTGTGCTGAAGTTCGAGTATTTCATAACAATATATAGCGTCCAACTTTAAGTTCCCAGACACAACAGAATCTCCCCATTAAATTGGCAAAGGAGAAAGAAGAAAATTGTGAAGTCTGTCGAACTGCCCCTCATTGGGGTTCGGCGTATGCCAGGATAAATAGGTTCAATGAAGTGAAGAACCCGACAAAATTTCGCGAACCCTGAGTACTGTACGGGTACAGTACCGTACTATCCTATCGAGACCATAAGAACTCTTGTGATTCGCCATCTCCGGCGGGCCTCTAATCTCAGGGCTCGGAGCCAAAAGTTCCGGAAGAGATTAAGGCCTTCCTGACTTGGTATAGCCTGAGCCTTTTGGATGTGTTGGGTCCCATCAATAGGCACCACTACCGTATTCGCAATCTTAACCCCCCAAACTGAACCTGCCGTGAAACGCCATGATGTTTTCCGCTGATAATCCGGTACCGGTATTTGGTGGGCGAAGCTTGACGGGAAATTACTTGTGACTGATTCTTGTTGACCTCATCCATCTTTGTTTTCGTTCGTGGGCGCGGCTAGGCCTGAACTGACAGCACTATTCGCGCGTCTTTGCCAAGAATAATGCCAGGCACTGAATTTTGGTTGGAGAGTGAGCTTTTCGCTTCTGCAAGTAATGTTCGGAAGGAGCCCATCCTACGAGTAATGTCAACTCCCTCTTGACGTTTACCGTAGTCGCTTTGGTGGGAAGAGGTGTGCAAGCCGGGTTGTGCGAATAAGGATACCGTAGTGAAGATCTTGATCGTTCTTTGGTTGCGATGCTCGGGCGCGGATAGCTGAAAAGAGTACTAGTACCGTACGGGCACAAGTGGAGGAATCCCAAGTATATTAGCCGAATTTGGCATTTGGTTGTCGAATACAGTCGGTATTGAATCAGTGATACCCAGTGACCGTAATCCTGGTAATGTCTCGTGTTCAGACAGGTTAACTGGATTGTAAAGCGAGGGCGCTCGTAAGGCAGCGCAAGGCACATTTCGCAGATCCTCTCAAGCTGGAATCCTCCTTTGGCGGATAGAATTTCGGTTTAGATGGGGAAAAACGCTAGTCAATTAATTGCTTTGCAAGCTGCCTATGTGAGAAATGTCAATGGCCAAACTTCGAGTGAAGGAGACGGAGGCATTTCGATCCCCCCAGGATCAGACCAGTCTTCTGACTATCGCCGCTAGAGTGGTAAGCTTTTTGGTTTCTTAGACCTTACCTTCTCTTCTTAGTAGCCAGGCCGATGATTGGGTATCATACCTCGTAAGGGGCCAACCTGCTCTAGTACAAGTTTTGTGAAAACACAGTTCGAACGCTACAATTATTGTCTCCTGTGTCTCTGACAGATTATTGTTTTCGCAGATTATGTTTTAGCAAACTTTATCCGAAATCTTGGTAAGGGAGGTTGGGTGTGTGTTGAATACTGTTGTCTCCCAAACAGAAAAGTCCCGCTAAAAATCTATGGGGATAAACAGTAGACAATGGGGGAAGGGTAAGACGAGGATCCTCTAGGCTATTAATATTCGTTTTGAAGTGGAGGGAGTACTGTTACAAAAGATCAATGGAGTCTCCAGGGGCTGTCGATTTTCCAAAAAGTAGCGCTGGATCAGATCCTAATTTTAACTTCTCGAGCCTTGAGAACGATGACCAGTTCATGTAGAACATGCGTAAGAGGAAACTCTCTGTTATCGTGCGCATGTTGCAGATTGTATCAAACATCCAAGAGATACTTTCTGGCAAGAAGCCCGCAGAGCATTCAGCCGTCATGCTCTATCACTCGCATTTCTTTTGCCGACCGAATCCACGTGTATCATAGCATGCTAGGAAAACGATACCCCCGCGCGTGTGCAAAACGTTACAAGACCCCCCAAAACGCCTTCGCACTGTGAGCCATCCATTTTAGGAAATTCCCCTATGGAGACGTAGGCGCTAGTTTTTTCCACAAAAAGGCTATATCTTCCGTCGCCTTGTCTCCACCCTTCACACCCGACTCACTTCCTATCAAACAACCACATCACACACCCACGCAGACCTCTCATCTCCTTCGAAAGGGCATTCTAAATAGGCCTCCCCGATTTCCTCAATGGCTCAAAACGACCCATCCCCCCAGCCCCGTGTTTACTACGGTGGGGTTCCCGCTGGCTACACGATCCCTAACACTATTAGCCTCCCTTACCCGCTTCCTCCTCAGATCCCAGTAGCCCTTCAGGCTACTCCTACCAGCTTTTACCCCACCTCCGTTCAGATGTCTACCCAACCCTCAGCTGCTGCCCCTGCCTCGGGGGCTCACGTCATCTATTCCGGGCCACCACCTCCCACTGGCCCCGCGAGCATTCCACCCGCAAACCACAACCTTGTATTCCGCATTCAGCCCCAACCGGCTCAGAATCCTGCCCCCGGAACCGCCATTCAGTATGTCCCTGGGGCCTACCCCGATGCTGACGCCGTAGCTCGTGCTCAGGCTCAAGCAGCGGCTCAAGCCGTCCAGGCGGCTGATGTTGCTAAGAGCCATGCTGCTGACGTCGCATTGGCTAACGCAAGGGCTGCTGGTGTTCAATACTACTTCGGAAATAATCCTGTGAGTGGGCAGCCAGTCACCGCTCCACAGCAGTCTACTTATAGATTTTGTGCCACAGGTTCGAGCTCCGGAGCCCTATTCCTATGGGATTATTACTCCACAACCGGCCCCGCGCCCAGTCTCTCCTACGGATTATGGCAGTGGCGATCCTCAAGGTAGAAGGTTCCACTATGTTAGACAATATTAGTGCAATGAAAACGGTATGCCCTCAATATTAACTGCTGCTTCAGCATGCTGATAGTTTGTACAGTATCTAAATAGCATCCGATTCATCGCGGATTAGGAAACGGTCCATTGTTTGCCATCTCCTCTTGCTTTCATTTCCTAGGACTCCCTATTTCTGTTTTAGGGATCTAACTTTGTTCTTTTTCTTTCACTGTTTGTTTGTACCAAGCTTCTCTTGGGGTTTTCTTCATGGCTACATATATCCAAGGAGGTGGGCTAATTCTCTTTGGTGTGGATGGACTGATGGCGTTTGTGCCTAGGCTAGAGGCATTTCCAAAAATTGGCGAATGGTGGGACATGACGCTGCTAGGTTGAATACATTCTTTTGGAACTTTTTTTTAGCCCTTCCAGTTTTTAGTGAGATGAGAGATGGGTGAAAATCACGTGAGATGTATAGTGTCTGTGAAGGATACTATCATATCATACTCGGAGGTATCTTTTACATTATGCTAACATGGTCGCTGTTGGGCACGTGTTGCGAACCATAGCCCATGATCAAGATATGATGTTGGCCCGTGAGCTGAGATCAGGAATACTCAAGACAGTAAAACTATATCTCATAGACACCAAATATTTGTGGGGCCAAATTTTTTTTCCTGGTCCTCGCTACGAATAATATCGGACCATCAGATCTCATGAGTAAAATGCTTCAAGGATATCTTGGCTTTCTATTTTTCCGGGCGACTCGGTAAGTTACATAAATTATCATACTTGGCATCTAAAAAGCTAGCAATCCGGCCGGAACAAAAAATAAAAAAAAAATAGAAAAAAATACAAAATAAAAAACCTGGAGAGAGAGAGAGATAGAAGAAAAAAGAAAAAAAAAACATGCACTCCAAAATTTTCAAAAAGACCGCCGCACCACCCTTGCCCCACGATTTCCTCCCTCTCCTGTCTCACATAAGCAAAATCGGGCCGAGGAAATGTGGGGGAAAAAAAGCAAAGAAAGAAAAAGAGCCACCACCCATTCACCGCTTGTTACCACTAATAACCCCACCTCTCGACCAAATCCCTAGGTAGACCCACATCGACGTCGTTCCTAGCATAGATCCTGACGCCATCCCCTCGCTTCTCCCAATCAAATATCACGGCGGCGCGCTTGCCCTTGATGCCGTTAACCACTTTCCTGATCTTCTCCAGCATGACTACCATCTTCTTCACGCTCGACTCGTTCTCGCGCTCCCAGTCCGCCAGGGGCGCGGCGAGGTCGAATTTTTGTATGCGCTTGATTTTTCCGCTCAGGTGTGGTCCCACGAACAGCTGTCTCGTCTGGGAGAAGAAGGCCTGCGGCAGGCTCCTACTCAGGTCTATCGCTTTCCGCGAGGAGATGCACTTGATCCCGATGATGGAACTGTGCGGGTGAATTTGGTTTGGCGTTTTGCGGACGGGAATGTCTACAGCGGCCCCTCCACCAATTAGCATTTTTTAATTTTTTTTTCACGTTGTATTTTATTTTTAATTTTTAATTTTTTTTGGGGGGGGTAGATGGGTAGGTAGTAGGTAGGGTGGTTCGGTCAACTTACCATAGGGGGAAGTAGGATTCCTAGAAATCGACATACTGCTCATACTCCCCTCCAGCCCTGAAGCGCTCTTATCGCCACCGCACATGTTCCTCAATTCCTCCACCGCCTCGGCGCACGCATCCGCCTGGTAGCGCACCATGAACCTGTGCCCTCCGAGCACGTAGGCCAGCACGCGGTGGTGGCCCTGCGAGCGCGCATCCGTGCCCAAGCCGGGCGCGGGGTCGGGGTAGCGGGTGAATATGTTGGCGAAGTTGTCGGAGAATCCCTGGTACTGGGTGTCGTCCAGCACCTGGCTCGACCGTGGCTCCCACCTCGAGAGCAGCAGCGAGTTTCCTATGACCTCCACGTCGATGCGCAGCTCCGGCTCCTGCTTGCAAGAGTCCGGCCCGAAGTAGGCTTGCGGTACGTGCCCGCTTATCAGTTTGTAGAGCTTGACCAGGTTGCTCCTGTCGGTTATGAAGTTGATGGAGTTGAGGTTTATGTCTGGTCGGCAGGTGCTCACGGCCCGGAGGGTGGGAGTGTGGGGTGCGGTGGGACTGAAGTAGTTGTTCTGATCGATGAAGCGGAAGCCGCCATCCTTCTCGATTGGCGTTTTCTCAGATTGTGGGTTCCAGCAGGGAGGGTAGCCTGTTATTATTTTCTTTCGTAAGTATGCGATGGTAGTGGTGGTGGTGATAGATATGCATGATTGTGGTGTAGTGAATCTAAAGACCATAGACAGATTGCTATGAAAAAAACTCACCAGGAACGAGTATTCTTTTATGATCACCATGAGCACCGACAACCCAATTGTAGCTAGCCACCGTCTCGACATTGGCAGGATGAATCGAGGGGACCCTAGATATGTCATTCTCTGAGGGTATGTTAACCCTGTAGACCATCTTGGGCGCAATCCCGCAACCGATATTCCTCGTCCTGTCCTCCGGGAACGGGATAGGCGCGTTGTGATATGCCATAGCTATAGCTGTAGCTGTTGTACAGTTCCTGGATATGCCGAATGACGACTTGGGACGACTCATCATGGGGCGGTTCGTGGTGAGGAAGAACTGCTTCGCCCTTTTTATGCCAGGAAAAAATAAAAAATAAATAAATGCCGACTAAGGTAGGTAATGGAGTTATGCCGGTTTCGGTTTTCGATAATTATTCGAGATGGTGCAAAAAAAAAAAAAAAAAAAAAAAAAAAAAAAAAAAAGGGGCAAGATATGCAATGCAAGCTTTCTTTTCCTCAACGAGCTATTTTATTAACTGGATTTAACAAAGTTAGTACGGTATCATATGCACGGTACTTTTTTGTAAGAGTACTTGTAGATATTCCCCCCCCCCCCCGCTACCACTCAAGGGCATCGAATACGGGGATTTAAGGAAAGGTGTAATAATAAAAGGGAATTGAATCACCGTACTTGTAAGCTTTGTACTGTATGTAAGACTTGAATATCTCCTTCTTTTTTTCCTTTGATGTCGAGTTTGTTGAAAGTTTTCGTTATTGCCCTTCCGTGGTCATGAGTCAGGTTTAAATGTAATGGGGGAGATGGTTAAATTTATTTTTATTTTTATTTTTTTTATATAAATACAATTACTTTACTCGTGAAAAGCTCCAACTGAACAAAAAGAAAGAAGAAAAAAAAAAGTTCTAACAAGGTGAAAGAACGTACCGAAAGTGAGTGGAGTAAAAAAGTATCCATAAGCTAAAGTTGTGACCGATGATAACGGGCGAAAAAACTATGATGGAACAAATCAATGCCCCCCCCTACTACTACTACTACCAACCTGGTTCCACTCCTCCGCATGCGGGCATGCATCCCGTGCCAACGATGTGGGCAAAAAACAAAAACAAAAAAAAACTCTAACTTTGCCCTTGCACAAAGTAAGTAAGGTAAAGTAACTTGTGCGAATATAAGAGATTTGCTTTCACAAAAAAAAAAAAATACCAACGGGTTCCAGGTATGATATGTGTTATCTTAGGCTGAATGGATGAACGAAAAAAAGAATAATAATCCCGTGCTTAAGCGGTCAAGGCCCAGGGTTATGGGTATGGGTATGATGGGGGCCATTTTTGGAAAGGGAGGCTCTGCTATGGTACCGGTAACTTTACTTCTTCCTTTCTTCGTATTGGCACGGAAGTGTGAGGTAGGTTGGTTAGGTCAGTTGAATTGGGTGAGGTAAAAACAATTACCGGTAATCCAGTAAAGGCGTCAAAGCCTACCTACCATAACACAAGGTTGAGAAGATCATTTCGAACTTTTCTTCATTGCTCCAGTGCATGGTGTGTGTGTGGGTGTGTGCAAAAGCATGATGATGATGGTGATGATGATCACGGTGATGATGATGATGACGATGGGGGTTCTGTCCGCTCAGGGTGCCAGGTGCTGGGGCTTGAATGCTATTTGTTTTGTTAAGGTACACCTGACCTACTCTTTGATTTTATACTAGTATCTATGGTACGAGTACGATATCTACCGTACCTTACTCTTCTTCGAATACCATACCCTACCCGGGTATAGTACCGACGGGGCCCCCATTCAGACACCGTGAGACGCAGCATATTTAAGCTATGATAGGACGGAGAGGAGGAAGGGAGAGGTCAAGTCAATCACCCGTGCTGGCCTATCAAAACGAATGAAAGCATGGGGGATTTTTAGCCTAGTCGAGTAGAAGTCACTAGGAGTACTGTACGAGTACAGTACAGTACAAGGGGAGTTCATCACTCTTCCCAAGTGCGTGGCAAAAAAAAAAAAAAAAAAAAACATTCGGGCAAAAAAGCAATCTGAAGGGAAGAAGTGAATGGCTTGCTTTCTCTTCGGATCCCAATCTTAATTTTCTTCCCCTTCCACTTCGGCGTCCACCGATGGTGATTGGTTGGTTAGAGTTACTCTTGAACTGATCCTCCTTACTGGAACTTTGTGTCGCAGGTGCGCTGTTTTCAACGGATCTACCGGCTTTTTTCTCGTCATCTCGATGTTAGCTTTGACCGGGGGGTCGGGGCGCTGGTTCATTGTAAACTCGTACAAGTTACTGGAGTTATGATACAATGGCGAGGGGTGGAGAAGGCACGGGCCGTAGAAGCTCACGTGCACTTTATTTAGAGTTGTACAGTACTGTACTTGTAGAAGAACATCTAGCATCTAGGGTAGTGAATAAATAAATAAATGAAATACAAGCATGGTATCCCGCCTTGTTGTTTGCAGTCTGTACGAGTATGATACTTGTAAAGTTGTACAGTACTGTACTCGAGTGACGGTGCGGTAGATTCAACAGACAAAAGATAGAAAGCTTTGACAACCGAGTTGGTCCGAGCGCAAACAATTTGTTCCCGGGAGCTATCACTTACTCGAGTACTGTACGGTACCACCCCACTAACTTGAACAGCAACTTTTCTCTCAGTTACTACAGTATTATAACCCCATTTTCTCACCATGAAGGATGGGACGCTCTCTCGCGTTTCCCTGACATCATTGTTATGATCCAAAATTTCTCGGCCCTTTTTTTCTCTCTTTCGTTTCAAACAAGATTTTGCCCCGTGATCAACCAGAGTTGTTGTGGTCATCCGGCAACAACACCTTATAATTGTTGGTTTCGCTCACCTCCCGGGTAGGGGTCCACCACAAATTTGTGTCCGCTGTTGCCGCTCACTTCCAACAGACGGTACTAGAAACTGGTTTGTTCCTTTTTCACCGGCAGATGGGCGGTGGTGGTTTTACGAGTTTTTTTTTCTTTTCTTTTTTGTTGGTAGGGCTGGTAAGAGTATGGGATGGTATGATCGCCTCCCTCCCCGATGGGATAAGAAATGGCGCCGTATAAGGGATGGTTACCCCCGAGGAACATCTGGAAACGACCGACTCCACTGGAATCCAGAAATCTGTAACATTAATGAGGCTGATATCTAGGATTTGTGTGTGTGTCGGGGGGTGCCTGAGACTTGTGGTTGGAAACTGATGCAACAGAAGATATAATACATACGGGAATAACAACTTTGTGGATAAGCTTAATTAAAAAAAGGGAAAAAGAAACATCTCATCAAGGAAGATTCCTTTTTCTTCCTCTCTTCCCTAGCTCAAAAGCTCAAGCCCTCCTCAATCGAAGCGATTGATGGATGTATGATGATAACCTTCTGGGCGTTTTAAGCATCTTACCCCCTCGCACATATATTATCGATCCCCACCAATGCACCGCGCCGGAGATGTCATACCGTAAGCTTACCACAAGTTAGAAATATTGGTGTTCCACTTCAGCCACTCACTCACTCGCTCACTAACTAACCAACTAACTACCTACCGTAACTACAACACCGTGACTTACCGGTATACGAAAAAAGTACCGATTTCACTATTCTCACTGCGTCAGAGGGACAAACACCGAACAACAGATTCTCTCAAAGTCGCTTTGGCCAGCGATTCATATCTGGACTACCGATACCGGCACATACGGTAACTCAATTGAATCGGATAACCCGATTACCGACGTTCGTATTTGTTGCAACGCCATCGAAAAGGCCCCATTCTCTCTCCCTCTCCCTCTCCCTCTCCCTCTCCCTCTCTCTCTTTCAGCCTCAGTAAAATCTGTTACCAAGTTGTATTTTTAGTGAGCTTCGCGTGGTACAAGTAGAACCTTCCTTCCCTGTAAGTGAAACCTGGGAAGCGTTTCCATTCCAACTTTATGACCTCGACCCGCTTGGCGGTATCATGGGTTGGCCCCGACATGGCCTACTGCATAATCGAACTTATGATACCTGCATAAAAAAAAGAGTGGTCTTGGCCGAATGGGTCATGGAGTTATGGTAGAGAGCCCATTCCTTTTCCCCCTCCAGATGCCTCGTGCCCCATCCGGCACAAGAGTGAAGAGATGAAAAAGAAAAAGAAAATAAAAAGGATGAAGGCGGGTGTTGTCTCAAATAATTTCTGCCTGCCTTGCCTTGGTCCTGCACGATAAACATGTTTTGGAAATCGCGCAGCAAAGGTTTCTTTTCTTTTCTTTTCTTTTCTTTCGTTTTCCCATGCTTTTAATTTTCCGAATCAGCTGGACTTGTGCATACCATATGCACGGTGTGCCGTGCGTAACCGCCACTGTAGAGCTTTCTCGCTTTTTGGTTCTGATCGATGGAGAGTTAGATAGATATTGGGCCCCGTTTGTGGTTTGATCTCTTCTTTTGTCGGCGGTGGTGGTGGACCGCGCAATACCGGGGCTGAAAGTAGTATCATAATTAGTTGTTGCCGCCCTCTTTGGGAGGAGGGAAGGAGGGAGCTAAACGTCCTGTTGTGGAACCCGGATCATTCGTTATTATTCGGCGACCCGTAGGATCCGAACTGAAGGTGAATAGAGGTCTCGTTATGGACGGGCAGATGGAGAGCAGCTCCTGTAGCCGATGAGAATGAGGGGGTCCGCTAAACTCACAAAGTTGTTGCCCTCGTGCAATTGAGTGGATGCGACCAAGTCCGTACTAGGTGGGAAAACATAAGCATAGACGGGTCCATGTCACCACGAACTTCTAGCCATCTGAGCTAGCTACATCTTTTGAGACTGGTTTGTCCACCTTACCTCCCTCACCGGCGGGCCCAAGATCGGGAAAAAGAGAGGTGGATTCCCCCCCCCTAGCAAACCCCCTTCAAACGCCACGGGTGATGTTTCAGTGAGCCTCCCACTCACCACCACCGCCACCGAGAACCACCTATCAATCCCTTACCCTTTACCACCTCGTTAGGGTTTCAACTGCGCACAAGTCGTGATCGACATGTCTTCTCTTCCCCCCCCTCTTTTCCAGGTTTTGAACAAAAGACCTGGTTTCAGCATCCATCACTGGGCTCCCTCACTGAGAACTCTTTGAGAAATTACTATTGGCTGGAGTATTGCTGGCAACTAGTACTTGCGCTTGAGGGCGGAGCTGCACGGGTGTCATTATAAATACTGCGCACGAATATGTTTATACTCGTGTAATGATAATATCATAACCTGGCGTGGGAACACGGCCACTTGGACTTGGCGAAAGGGAGGTCATTTATCATAATAGGTGCGATTGCGTTAAGGTTGTTAAGCTAAGTGCTTATGCCGGGAAAGTAATTCTTGTCTGGGCCGGTGTGGGGTCGGGGTAAAGTACGAGTACTTTCTGGGCATTCTTGAGCTCCTGTATCCTACCCATCACTCGGCTCTGTTCTCGGAGGTTGAGGTGGTGTATCGTAGGTCGTGTTGGCGGTCACAATCGCGCAACACTTATCATAATAATAATATGGCACCTGCAACAACTGCCAATATACACTTTTTAACCACTCTATCCCCTGCAAATCTTGGGTATGATAAGTTGGCCAAAAAAAAGAGACAGAAGTTTCCAACAAAGGAGGAATTGCTGCTCCGTGCCGGTTGCTTATCTTACCAAAGATTTTAAAAACTCTGTGCCAATCAGCACTCAAATTTATCTGGTGCCCAATCAACGATTCCCCGAGCTTCTCATGTCCGTTTGTTTCTTCTTCTTCTTTCCATTATCCGTTCGCCGTGGTTATTCCGGTCAACTTTTGCGTTTCAAAAAAGGCCCAAAAATGGAATACATTTCTCCCACGAATTGTCCAAAGGTCTCCTCCGCCTTCGTCCCTCCTCTCCCTTCCAGGGAGCGAGGTCCTTTTGGCTGTGCGCAGGAGGAGGAGAAAAAGAAAATATCATATCTTTACTTTTATAACCAACTAATTTCAAGAGTTACAGGTTTATTGTCCAGTGCCACTTTCCCTTCCACCACCATCACGATGAAATCACATCGCTTCCTCAGTTATCGCAGCCCCCACCACCCCACCTAACATCCTGATTCCAAAAACATGGGGTCGTGTCAGGGGCCAATATCATACTGGACTTCAGGATTGCATGTCAGACCGTATCTCGCCATGTCATAATCCAATTGTTTCGACGGACACGACAAACACCTAGCCTTATCCATCCGACTATCTAATCTTCTCAATTCAGTCCAGCACTATGGTACTCAATTCCGTCCTATGGGAAAGTGTCCCACTTACCCACCCACTTTCTCCATCCTTCCACTCAGAACACGTAAAGAGGTGGATGGAAAATGGGGAACCCTGGTATCACGACTTGCCATACTAGTACTCCTCCACTCCATCCACCCGGTAAGACCTAGCGCTTTTCGTTACTTCACATGGGTGCCGGGCGGTGCTTCTGAAACGTGGCAGGCACAGTACAGGTGCCGCGGGAGATGTTCTCCAGTACTCGTACGGTGCAAGGCTGGGATTATTCTGTGGGCTGGTCAGAATTAGCTGTTTACCAACTTTCTGGGCACTACTTGTACTCGTATGAGTGTGTAATACCCGGGTATAGTCATAAAGGGCGGGAAAAAAGGATCGGCAAGATTCTATGGGGTAATGAGCAGCTGGTCAATATCGGTGGGGGAAAAAACAAGGCCTGGTTGACATGAACGACCTGGACTGGATACTGGGTGAACCATCTTGCATATAGGAGGGGGATGCTTGGGTAAGTGTGAGCGTAAGAATCACGAAATTTGGCCCAGCACAGAGATTGCTTTACGAACCCCAGCCTTCCTTCAGAACCCCCAATTCTCATCTCCGGAGCAGGAAAGTAAGCAGCAATGCAAACCGCTCCCGGTTTCCAACTTTCCACAATGGGCTGTATTTCCTCCCATGGTGTTTTTATCGATCGATCAACATAATCCCTGCTTCGCCACCCACAAAGTTTTCCACCCTTTTTCGACCAATGCCCGAGTACTGTATATATATCCTTGCCATGACTTGCAGTCGTTCGCCCAATTTGAAACGCGGGGGAGGGAGGGAGGGAGGGAGGGAGGGGAAGAGCGACTGCCACGAGGTTTGATCGACGGAAAGATGTGCTTTCTGCATCGTAGGTCGGTCGATCAGAGGCAAGGCAGGGGGGGAGGGAGTAGAGTCAGATAAGTGATAGGAGGAGGAGGAATATCCGGCCGGTTCGACAGGGTCAACTGGCCAGCCAGTCAGTCAGTTATCTAGCTGAATGCGGGAATATGGCCAATGGTAACGGTACTTGTATCTGGAAAATGGGTTTTATCTGAAAATACAGCCGTTGTTATCAACCAATCCTACCAGCCCAAGAAAGAAAGAAAGAAAAAGAAAGAAAGAAACCATGTCACATTTTCGGATACTTTGTGCCAGATACGGAGATACGGGTACCGTACTAGAGTTACTCGTACGAGGACCATGCATAAAAAAAGTGGTACTGTACGAAGTAGGCTGCTAATACTGATTTTGGTATGATACACTGTAACCAGTTCATCTGAAAACACAAGCCATCAATTGTCCCAACGAGAGAATGAGTGTTTTTTTCCTTCCTTTCTTTTTTTGTTCTTCTCGATAGATGTATCGAATTGGAGACCTGACCAACCTGATCCATCCATTCATTGTATTTGCCCAGAGCTTACTAAGACAAGAGGAGGTAGAGATCCTCCCTGGACCACGTTTCTCATGTATACAGCTGCTGCTACTGGAATCCTACTTGTGCAGAAAACCGATTATCGTATACTCGATCCTTGTAACCCATTGAGAACTGTACTCGAGAGTAGTACTAGGCTGCATGTCGGATAGGCAGCGAATCGGTATCCCTAGCAAGATTTCTGGTCACGAAATATTGTTTGTTTGTTTGTTAAACTTGATAATATTATTGTATTTTTATAAAATCTCAAAAGCTGTTACGGTAGAATCGAACCGGTGAAAAAAAAAACCCCCGATTATTGGTATTGGGTATTCAGCTCCTTTCTTCCCCCCCTCGCTATACGAAGTATGCATACCATATGAATCATTTCAAATACGAAGTATAAGAGCATATTCCACCAAACCAAACCGGACCAGAACCAACTGCCCCCCCCCCCCTTTCCCCCCGTTATCCACTCCCTCCCAAAGGAGGTCACAACAATCACAGGGTTAGAAATGGTATTGTACCCTACAAGTCATTCAACGAAGAAGAAGAAAGTTCTCCTTGAAATGAGATTTGTCCCCTTTGCCCGTGGAAGGGAGTGGGGGGGGGGCACTACACAAACCACAATCGAGCAATACCTACCTACCCCGCCCCACATCATAATAATATTATCATGGTTAATCTCGGTCAAGGGGAAACCCCGCTTTTCCCGAGTGAACGTGGCTAGATATGTCTATTCGAAACTCTAACCTTTTTTTCCTCCCAATCGTGTGAGTTCTGGCTTGCGTGTCATGTTCTGACATGTTCACCACCAAGCACCACCGCTACCGCTACCACAAGCAGGGGGAGGGGGTTATGCTGTGACGCTCAAGTGAGGTGTATTTTCGGTGAGTGGATCGAACTTTGGTGGGGTCGAAAGATCTCTATCATTGGAGTTTCTCATCTCGTTCAAGGGCTTTTGGCGAGACTGGGGGGGTAAAGGTTTTCCCAGCGGTCATGGATGTGTATGAGCAAAGGCAGGAAGGAGTGTGGATGCACTTGGGTGCAAATTCTTCTAACCTTATGCGGCGGGTTTTCGTGGCAAGTTGTGTGAAAGGGCATCTCTATCACTTGTATAGTGATGCTTGCATCGTATAGTACTACCCCTCGAATAATAACTTCCATAGGAAGTTTACAATAGTGTATACGAATAGACACTGAAGACCAATATCCCCTTCCCCCTCACCCCAAGACCCCCCGGATCTTCTCTCTGGACATCGTTTCCCACAGGGGAAAAAATGATACCGATGACCGAGTGATTATCCATGCTGTACAAACTACACTACCATCAACCCCTTTCCCTTGCCCACAGCTATTACGATCACGCAACAACAATCCTTCCCAAAGCGGGTCAACTCCAAATGACTCACTATTGCTCTTTGTCCTCCACCCCTCCACCCCTCCTCCCCCCTTGCTCAAAAGGCCAAGGGGGCTTTACTGGACATGAATCCACTCCCATTATCATATCATACTTGCGCGTACGGAACTCCCCGAACCCCCCACCTCCACAAGGTCCCTTCGCTATGGATTCAACTCAAAAGAAAGAATTCCGTAACTTCAGAAGCAAGCACTACTAGTAAATTTCCTGACGCTTTTTTGCGAACACAACTGGGTTCCGCATATACTCTCTTATGCCAGATATAATAGGTCCAACGATATCAGCATAAAATTGAAAAAAAAGAAACAAGTTACCCAAGTAAAGTACTCGCAAAGTTCCCCTCCCCGAACCACTCTCAACCAAAAACAATATCACGCCTCAAAAAGGTACTCATATTCGGATCCAATGCATAGCATTCATACTTGCTCGGCTGCATATGCGGGACCCCGGCTGCGTTCACAAACGTCAGAGAATTACGAGTATGATAGCCGACCTTCCACGTCCACAACCGGCCGGCCTGCAGGCTAAGGGGGGGGAAACAGGAAGGCCGAAGCGCAAAAAATTCTGGCCAGCGCAAACACTGGACGATAGTGCCGGGCCGAGCGGTGCGGGGGCGAGGTATATCTCCTTATTGGCCCTCCGCTCGGATAACGCAACAAGTTTTTTTTTCTATTTTTTTTTCTATTTTTTTTTCTATTTTTTCTATTTTTCTCTACCATGACAATCCCCCTGTTTCCGGGTACTCTACTCGAGTGACTTCTGGTCTGGGACGGGTACAGTAAGTAAGGAGGCGCGAGGTGCATTTATTCTCCCATGCAGTCGGTACGCTACGTCGCACCCAGCTCGCCCTATCGAACGCCAACTAGCTACTCGTAAACGATTGTAATAAGCACTTACCGGTATTATACACCGAATTATGATATAAGCGTTCGCTAAAGAGTGTAGGGAAAAGGAGAAGGACCACATTTGACGAAAGAATTTTTGATTGCTGATTATATCTTTGGGGGTTTATCCACGCATGCATAACACGGGGTGGGGACACGGGGAAAGGAGCACATTGCCAGCAACTCATCTCGACACCCAAGTTAGATCGCGGTATCGGGATCGGTGCAAGTACTTACCGTACCACGGTAACTTAAGAATCTACGATAGACCGACCACTCGCCCTGAGCCGGGCAACTATAGAAACCTCACACAACAGCCTGGAGACCTCACGGGGTAACATTGTCACTTGGAGGAATATCGCATTAGTTATCCCTGAGCTCGCCCTGACGGGTAGCAGGTTTACCGTTCGTTGTTGCTCGGGGTATTTGTATCGTATGGTGAAAATCGAACCCTGGATATTTGCTCGTAATGATGGAGATTCGTGGCTTGGTGGTGCTTTTGGAGGGAAGGGGGAGAGAGAGGTTGTGGTTGGCGCTTATACCGGGAGTTTAGCGGCGTAGGCGCGTTAGTAATGCTGTAGTGGGAGAGGGGTGGGGGAGGAGTTTGAGTGATTGGCTGGGCTGCGTTTGTGGTGCATACCATGGGCTGATACTGCACTGCGAGTTTTCTATAAATGGAGAACGGAGGGGGGTTGAGGAGTAAGAATCTTGCATTACATTGTCATATTTAACTCTTTTTCGGGTAGATTGAAAGACAGTAGGTAAGCTACTGGTATGATAAGCGATAGGTTGATAATACTCCAAGGATCCTGCATTGTGCTCTACCGTACTGGCAATAGCGAGTCAAAAACGGCCAAAAAGTCAAAAATCTTTTAAAATCAAAAAGTCATTCAAAATTTCCCCATTAACGCTACAGTTTCTCGTTCTCTTATTCGCACCTCCTCTTCCCCCCTCATGACATCAATAATAGTGAAGAAAAGGGAGAAGAAAAAACCTTCAGAAAACAAAAACAAGGATATCACTGCACGATTCAAAACTCGCCGCTAGGTAACTCAAGTTAGTCCAGCCAAAACATGACAAACAAAGAAACACGACGCTGCCTCCCAGTAGGTAGGTAACATCAAATCCATCCATCTAATCGTACAACAATTTTTTTCTCTTCCCCATTAGAATTATTGATAGCCAATGCTCTCTTCACTGCTGAACCAATCCCACGAATTGCTCCTTGTCGATGCTGACATTGAATATCTCCGGGATCGCAGTGGTGAGCGAATGCGGATGGCGGCCATGTCCCTTCCTTTCCTTCATGTTCCGATACTGAAAAAAGGAGTTAGTCCTTGCTCACAAAATATCACGGGGAAGAGGGAAAAAAAGAAAGCGAACGTACCTGGAACGCAAAGTTCACAGCAAGCGCAACGGCGAGGGCAATGCAAACCACAACCGGCCCCAAAACATTATCAAAGTCCTTCCCACTTCTTTCTCTAATAAGCCTCGATCTCCACATATACATGGTATAACCCCAGCCAGCAGCAAAGATCGCGATGGCGGTGTAAACAACTGCGAGCCATTGAGCAATATAGTTGTGTTTCCCGGCGGCATTGTAAAGACCCAAACTCAATGAAGCCAGAAGCACAGAAACGTGTTGCCACTTCAAGAACGTGCGTTGGTTAGCAAGCCATACCTTTGCCTCGACCTGCACAGGGCCTGAGTGCATGATTAGGATGCCGGGCTTCTGCACACCAGGCGGCAGTTTGACAGGTATACTCGGTTTCCGATGAGCGCGGCCATACCGAGACGTCGAGAAGGTCGGGAAAAGGTTTCGAAGCCCGGGGACTGTTGCAACACTATGCGAAACTTCTGCGAGATCTTCCGTGTCACTATCATCATCTTCAGAGTCCTTGTCGTTGTCAGACGATTGCTCGTCAGATCCGCTCGCTTTCTTTGCGCCCTCGCCCTGGGGGGCGGCCGGGAATCCCCGCTCGGGGATCGGGGGTGTAACCCCATACCTGTTTGGAGTGGTGGCGAACGGGGCAGACCTCCCACCGAAATCCCTAGAACCTGGCCTGAAACTTCCTACAATAGTTTCATCCTCAATTTGCTTCTTGACCTTCTGTTGCTCAACCTCCCAGGCCTGTTTAGGGTCCTGCCGGATGTCCTTCGTGCCTAATTCACCCAGCCAGAAGGGGAAACTACTGACGTGGTCGTCGAAAAGCACAGAGATACCGTGAACAAACTTACTGAACCTAGGGGCTTCCTTGACCAGGTGAGAATTCATCAAATCGTTAACCCACTCCTTACTCCTTCCGTGAAGCCCGGATTCGAGCACCTTGATTTCTAAAAGCGCGTATGGGAACCTCGAGATCTCGCCCTTTCTCAGGGTAGAGAATGGATACTCCATTTCAGCATCGTCAATATCCCTCCTGTGCCATTCCTCTGGATCCCTACACGGCCTGTCTTCGTCTAAACAATCATCCCTAATCAATGCAAGGTCGGTGTCTAGCGAAACCCTAACCCTGTCGTCGCCCGGAATCTGAAATGCTGTGCGTGTGTATACCGCTCTCAGCATTGGCTCCAATTTCTTCTCCTTAATGAAATCTTGCAACGACTGCACCAAAGCTTCGTACTTGTTCACATCCTCGCCGTTCTTGAGAGGGCGATCCTTCATCTTCTGAACGGTTTTCTCCATAGCGTAATTCCCATTGATGAAGTCCATCACATATTTCTCTTTCAAAGTGATTCGTTCCTCGACGGCACCTTCAGAGTCGGAGTCACGCATAGTCTTACGCTCAAGCAGAATGTCAGGCTTGTCTGAAAGGCGCCCGTACCACCGCAAGCGCAAGGACGCGGCCTCAGGAGCTTTGGAAAGCTTGTCATGATACAAGAAGAATTGAGGATTATCAAAATAGACGGAGTTGATAGTAGGATCACGGCGACTGGCATCAACTTCTTTAGAGGGTTGAGGGTTATAGATTAAGACGGGAAGGCGACGAAGAATAAACGTTTTCACTTCTAGAATATTGTCGGGATGAATCCAGACTATGTGGGGGTCGGACGTGTTTAGTAAATTGGGAAACTGGCTCTGATGGAAGGAGAAACAAACATTTGTGCGATATATACTTTCGACTGCCTTGGGGTTGAGGACCAGAGCCGACAGATGAAGTCCGGGTCTGACCATGATCATTGGCGTCTCTATCGATGTTCTCACGCACGAAGGCATACATAGCCGACAGTCTAAACCAATATAAGTAACGTTCTTTATAGCGGCCCAAATCTCTTCTCACGACAGCCAACAAACCCAAGGAAATTATTGACCTACCTGTACAACAGCGGACTGTAGTCTTCCCTGTTGAACTCCAACGCACTCAACCTCACCTGCAGTAACGGGCGAACCTTATAATCCCCATTTGTTCCACCCCTTCCCTTTCCTTTTCCCTTATCTTTGGCAGCGGATCCTCCTCGGGACCTCCGATCATGCTTCTTCGCAGCCTTCAAGAACCCGGTAAAGTTTACACGCGAGAATTTCTCAAGCTCATTAATATCAGATGTGATGCCATCAAGATCCTCCAAAACCTGCGTTAGCGTCTTCTGCCTCTCCTCACCACCAATATGTTCCCTGGCGGGATTGAGAGAAGACGCGGGCCCCCTAGACGGCGTGGCAGCAACAAGTTGCTCGAGTCGAGCCTCGCATTTTGCCGTCCGGGACTTGAGTTGCTCGTTCATCCCACGTTGGAAATTATTCACCTTCTCGAGCTGGATGTTGACGAGTTCATGCACGAATTCCGACTCATCGTTCTCTGTCCATCCCTCCATCTGTTCCGCTCTCGAGGCTGGAGTCCGCTCGGAATCCGAATCGTCCCCTTCGCGGAGAAGTTTCTTGATCTTCGCATAGTCGATATAATGTTCACGCCACGGAGGGTGAATCGACGCTTGAAGAGTTTTTCCGAATCGCATGGTGGATTTTTTATCTCTGGTATAGTGTGTGAAAATTGAGCGATTTTTTATTCCTTCCCTTCTCTATCTCTTCACGAACGGCAAAAAGGCGAGAGGGCGAGAGCACATGGGGAGAGGAAAGACAATCGTAAAGCAATTGAGGGGGTTGTACCAGTTTTTTTCAAGGGGAATGAGCTGTCAACGGAATGGAGGGAAAGAAGCAGGAATCACGCAGGCAAGCAAAATCCTCCCAGCAAGCCAGCAAGTTAGTTGTGAAGGCGAGGGCGTTGGGAGAAGATGTTAGGGGTGGCGGCTAATAACCAATCGGGTGGGGACGGCTGGGCAAAAACTCTGATGCTCCTTGGCGTGCGCCTTCGATTTATGGTGGGGGAAACCTCACAGGTAAGCACTGACGACATTCATTTTGCTTTGTATTACAAGTACATATTCACCATTATCCCAATGTGGTTAACTTTCAATTAATTCTGCATTCTTTTCTAAATTAACTTGCTTTTCAGTAACTCTATCAGCGGATAACGGGCTGTGACATTCTGGTCCCACTTTAAACTCCCATAGCTCACCCAAAATTTGATACTTTTAAAGTGCCTTTCTACTTGGTGAATCTCCAGCTTATTGTCTATCAAAGAGTAGAGAGAAAACTAGGAATGAAAATTGTTGTTGAGGAGGCTTGGGCAGTTTGAGGTTAGACATTATTTGGTCGGAAGTGTTCCGGTTAAAGAATTCCCCCACCATAGTCCGCCGGCCAATCGTTTTGTCAAGTTATTACGCACACGCATGTGCAATTTGAGAACACCCATCCTGAAGGTGGCAGGTGGGGGAGGGTTTAGGGTTCCTTCTTTTTTCCCCTTCTTTCTAGCGGCTAGTAAAAGAGTTGTCTTGGCAGAAAAGTTTTCTCTCTCTCCAAGGACAAAGAAGATAACTTCAGAACCTTTACACTCATTCATCTCTCTCGACGACAAAACATACAACAAAGAAAGCACCAGCTATGGAGAACTAATTAATCGGAAGGTATTTATAACCCCCCTCCATTTGATCCCTTCTCTTTACGCAAAAAACAAAAAAACAAATCCAGCACCAAAAACCCCCTCCAGTATGATATGATGACCATCAGGCATTTGGCTTTAGTTCGTTTGCTAGCGTTCTGGCTGGCACTCGACAATGATGAAAAACAACCGCTACCTTAACAAAACTTTGTCTGATCATCTTCCCCTCTATCCACACTTCTTCGCGTTATCATTATTCAATTGTGTTTACGGTTGACACATCTGGATGCTAATCCCGAGAAGTTGAACAGACTCCCCCTTTGTTTGCAAGGTTCAAAATCCAAACGTGTTCTCATTCAGCAATCCGTTCTCGTGACCGGGTTTTGACGAAAAATAGACATCGTTCGAGGACAGACAACCCCCCGCCCCAATGTTGCCGAAAACTGAGACCTCGATATCACTTTGTACTCAACCCCCCTAGATGCCTGTATAAGTGGATATAAATAAATGGCAATAAAATTGAGTTACTATTTACGATTGTGTTGTGTCCTAGCGTAGTGCGAAAGTGACTTATGTCCTCTAATCACATAGGGGCTTCATATCACTACTCCATGATGGTGTCCGGCTTCAATTCGGCCGCGCGAGTACGGCACCCGAAGATTCCATATGCCTCCAGAATGAAGGGAAGACTAAATAAATAAGAGTTTCAATTATAGTATAAGTATAATTGATAGCTTCATTGCATCAGACTCTACTGAACTGCTATAACTTGGGTCTATATATCTTTTCTTATATTATGTGATACACACGGACGACCATCCGTATAAAAAGGTCCCATACATAAATACATGCATATTAGCACGCTCCTTGACAGCTCAAGGGAGTTGGAAAAAATTTGCTCCATTTGTAGTCGGTCTTGCACCTGTGGCCCAATAACCCCAAACCCGGATGATGCATCATAGAGCTCTTACAGAAAACCTTCCCCTGTATTCCTCGCCGAGTCAGACATTTTCAGGCTCGATTTCTGCCCTTTTTCGTTCCTACTTTCTTCTGCCCATTCCACATGGTATTCCAGGTAAGCTTCACTATTAGAAGGCAGAAGAAAGGGGCGCAAACAGATCTAGATAGATCTTCCATCACAGAACGTTCGTTAAATTTGCCCTTTCATTGTACATTGCTATGTCCCCAAATAAAATAATCCCATGAAACTATACGCTACACTCCAGCCCAAAATTCGTTCTGTTAGTAAGTAGGGGAATAAAACAGTACAAGAGTACACGTAGTAAAAGGTGAGGCTTGTCCGTGAAAACCTCCAACTTTGGTCCCCGAAATGCCAGGAAAAAGTACAAGGGAAGCCAAAAGAAGTGAACGTACTTTATATTATATCTCAGACCAGGCGGCATAAATTCCACACACCTACTTAGCACTCTCACCACTCTGGGGGGCCGAATGAGAGGGGAGTGAGAACGGTCGTAACTTTGCAAAAAGGACACATGGCCAGGTTCGAAGATCTCAAGAGAGGTCACATCTCTGGGAACCTTCTGCATAGTATCCCGCAGTCTATTTCAAGACACCCAGAATGGTGTTTAGCAGCGATTATCCGGTCAATCGGGGCCAACATCTTCCCGTTCTAATCGAAGCTTTCGCTACTCCATCGTTGCCCACTCCTGGTAGCCCACGAGAGTCGTGCTTGGCCACTATTGTCTGGCATATAGGGGTCGACGCCCTTCCGTCCCAATAGTAGCTTCGCCACTCCATCACGCCCATTCCCAGCAGCTTGCGGGAGCGGTTCCTGGCGACTTTTGTTTTTCCCAGCACATCAGATTCGGTATACATCTGTTGCAAGAGTAATCAATTCTGCTACTTCTTCACATCAATACCTCGTAGCCCACATGAGCAACGTCAGACCAGTACCATCTCTTGGGCTCACATCCAATCGATTCATCCTTATCAAATCGATAGCAGCTTCAGCAATGCCAAAATATAAAATACAGTTTAGCGCAGAAAAATGGTTTGCGAGAATTGGCGTGGCTACTAAGAAACCAGTTGTTGATTGACTCCCAAAGAAATTTGGCAGATATGCGATTATCTTATTGCCCAAGAAGCACTAGCATAAGATTTCCCCAGCGATCTGAGAGCTCCATTCACATATGGGTTCCCCAATATAAAAGAGGAATATCCCAAGAAGGATGTATGTCTCTGGGGTTCACAATAGGGGCTGGCGAAAGACACTTAATGGTCTAGAAGCTGTGATAAGTCAAACAGTTTTTTTCCGCTATTCTCGAGTGAGCTCTATCAAACAAGCCGGAATGGCCTGGGAGATACTCTTTGAAGGTGAAATGGGCCAATGTAATAGTCGAGGACCCTTTATCGACAGCGACAAGTCCTTAGCAATAGCCTAACATTGTCCGGATTAGAGGCACACTTTAGGAATTAATACCCTTTGATCTTATCCCAACCGCTAGGGCGTGGGTGACATATCTCACCCACGTTAAACGGGGGGCTCCGAATGTGAAGTCCATACCAGAGTGGCGATCCCCAGTCTTTCCATATTCCAAGCCCAATTCATTTGTCATCCTGTTAAGCTTCTCACGCGCCCCATAAATTGCCGTCTCCTGTGGGGGCGCCTTGATGTTTATAGATACCAGTAGGAACCTAGACACAGACCTGTCAGCTCATAACTTTAGATATCTTTGCCAGGACCCGTGCTCCCCACTTACATTTCCAAAACCACCGAAATTCTTTATGATGTCCGGGGTACCTGGGGGACTGTTGTAGAATTTGTCTCAGCGAATCATGGAACTTTGCTGCTCCGCCACGCATCCGTCTAGAGCACCAATGAATATAAAGGTGCGCTATGAGTAGGAGATATCCCGTAATGCCTCTTACAACCCCGTCGACATAGGCTAACTACTCGGCAATTTAAAAAGTCACCGAATACATGCTCCGTTACCATTACGACCACACCGATTGATTTTATTACTTGTTGCACAAACCATGGTATTGGTTTTCGACCAATCATGCCACTGCGAGGGAATTTAGTTTTGCTACATTTATGTTTTGTAATGTCTAGCTCTCAACATGTCAACAGCCTGGTATGTGAGAACCACCTTTACAAGGATAGGATAGGCGAGTTGGAGAGGCGAGTTGAGGAGTTGGAGAGGAGGTTGGAAGAGAAGGATGTCCAGCTGTGAGGTTGGGTTAAAGAGATGGAACTGTTCACGTCAAAGAAGAGGATTACGCATGTGGAGTTGGGGCCCAGGACTCCAGTGTCTGGTGCTGGAAGGAGGAGGATGGTGGAGGAGATGGCTGTGGAGGATGGTACAAGGAGGAAGGAGGAGGATGGTGGAGGAGATGGCTGTGGAGGATGGTACAAGGAGGAAGGAGGGCGGGCTGGTTGACCCTGAAGGATTGAGGGTTAATGGGCCTGTCATGGCAGTAAAGGTGGGGGGTGTTATAGGAGGGTAGTATCGGGGTGGTATTGGGGGAGTTGGAGAGGATGGGGAGTGTGGTTTATGAGGAGTTGCACTGGTGGGTGGGTGATAGGGAGCAGGAGAGGAAGAAGGAGTTGAGTAAGACATTCTCTACGGTAGTGGCGATGGTGAGTGGGGAGGATCTGCTTGGACCGTTGTTCCGGACAGGAATGTGGGTGATCGGAAGGTGGTGTTCAATTTGGCAGTTTATGGGATTTCGACCTGCGGTAAAGGAGAGGAAGATGGCCAAGGTCAAGGGGGAGATGAGGATGATTGGTAAGGATAGTGTCTCAGAATACATGTCTGGCTGATCACCTAGGGAGGATTGAGAGGAAGGTGGTGGACCTGGTTACAGCATTAGGTGGGGGTTCTGGGTCAGAGGAGTAGTTGGAGGAGTCAGGGGAGGATGTGAGGATAGGAGTGGATAATACTTCTTCAGAGTAAGATGGGTGGAGTTACAATAGTCCTGGTGGGAAGGAGAAGAGGTTGCTGAGGGAGGCTTGGAAACGGAGGAAGATGAAGGGTAAAGCCTAGACTTAATGACATTCTTCGAAGGAGTTTTATTTCTTTGACAGTTTATTTGGCGATTGGGCAGATGCTTTCGTATAGCACAGAAAGCTCTTAGTCTTGTTATTTGTATGATATAGAGAATACAATCGAAAAGTTTTACAAAAAAAGAAAAAAAAAAGAAGAAAAAATTCTATGAATACTTTTTACTATAACAGATACAAATATATATAACATGTTTGGAGACTTTTTAAATAGCCAAGTAATATTTGTTCTCTCCTACTGTGTCTCCCACCTGTATTCACATGCCATGGTATTTAAAATAGTGTTGCTGGTAGCTGTTAGGAATACCGGGATCCAATACCCAGGTATCACCCTAAGTAGGATAACCTCACCTGGAATCGGAATTCCTGGTCTCCAACACCCTGCTCTGGCCCCCTTCTGGGGCCCGCACATTATCATACATATCAATCTCAGTTGTGTCCTGTGACTATAATATCACAGAATTAGAAGGTGTCAGAGTAACACAGTATACGTTACCGCTGTTTGTCTGACCAGATCCTGTTTGTGTAATATATGAGAGGAGACCTTCGGCTAGGTCTGAGAAGTAGAACGGAGTAAATCCGTCAACTAAGAGAGTTACTAGGCTTTAAAGATGTAATATCATTGGCATAGGCATTAAGTAATAAGATGTTTCATACATGAAGAGATGATATCGAATGGTAAAGGATCTCAAGGAGAGACCAATATATTCACATCTACCCTACAATAACCAGAAGAGTTTAGAACTCTGAGGGATACTACCATAGAAGCCAATGGACTTCACAGAATGTTACAACTAGGTTTCGGAATACATTATAGTTGCGGGGATAACTTTCAATTGTACTACAGTAATTGAAACCCTGTTACCCAGAGCAATCAAGGTTTACCTACCAAGGCAATATTTGTCAATCTGGTGGAATAGCTTTCTGCGAATTAGTGGGAAGTTCTCTGGAAGATATCTATTGGTTAGATAAGGAGTTATGAAGGTTTGAAGTTAGGTGATCTAAAAAGATTGTGATTACGACTACCTTCGCAGATACAACCCGCAGATAAAACTGATCATTTCATCAATGACAGAGACAATTGGAGCCAACTCAGTTTGACTTGAGAACTAGGCCATAAGTTTAAAGACTTCTATGATTGGATAACTACTATTGGGAACAGTATAATTCCTAGTTAGTTATATCGTAATTGCCGAAGATTGTGTGGTAATTTTCAGGGTCTCTAGGTATTCACACCTTTTAAGAATACCTGATCTTGTAAGTTATAATCAGAGAGGTACATAGTTGTATAATAAATAGATATAGTCTGTGAACACTCAAATATAGAATATAAATATTGAAGTGCCTCCTAAGCTTTAGACATCATCAAGCAACGGAGAAGAGACCTTAACAATATAATATTATTTGAACAATTCTATATTACTTTACCAGATTTACTTTGCTCTTAGTAGTCATAAACGAAACAAGTAAATTTGTACCTTCCTAGACAATCTCCATCTACAGAAATAAATCTTGGTTGACCCAGACAAGATTCTTTTCTGTAGATAGAGATTGTCTAGAAAGGCTCGCTTAGTACTCATTTCATTTAAGACTACTAAAAGTAAAGTAAAGTAGGTAAAGTAGAATAGAATCATGAAGACAATATTATATTGTTAAGCTCTGTTCTCCATTGCTTGATGATGTCTAAAAGCTTGGGAGGAACTTCGATATTTATATTCTGCATCTAAGTATTCATGGACTATATCTATCTATTATACAACTATGTACCTCTTCTGCTTGTAACTCGCAACATCAGGTATTCTTCAAGGTGCGAATACCTAGAGACCCTGAAAATCACTACACACTCTTTGGTAATTGCGATACAGCTAACTGGGAATCATGCTGTTCCCAATAGTAATTATCTGATTATCAAAGTCTTTAGACTTATGGCCTAATTCTCTAGTCGAACTGAGTTGGCCTCAATCATCTCTGTCATTGATGATATGATCTGTTTCGTCTACGAGTTGTATCTGTAAAGGTAGTCATAACTGCAACCTTCCAAAATCACCTGACTTTAAACCTCCATAACTCCATATTCAACTGACAGATATCTTCTTGCAAACTTTCTACTAATTTGCAGGAAGTTATTCTACCAGACTGATAGATATTTCCTCAGTCAGCAACTCTTGATTGCTTTGGGTACTAGGGTTTCAATCACCATTCTAGTATTGGGAGTTATTCCCCCAGCCACAGTGCGTTCCTGGACCCAGTTGTAATACTCTGTGAAGTCTATTAGCTTCTGTGATAGTGTTTCTTGGAGTTCTAGACTATTCTGATTATTATAGGGTGGGTACCAATGTATTGGATTCTTGTTAAAATCCTTTACCATTTGATACTATCTCTTCATACAAAAACATTCCATTATTTACAGACTATGCTAAAGATGTCAGATCTTTGAAGCCTAGTAACTCTCTGACTAGTTGACGGATCTACTCCGTTCCACTTCCCTGACCTAGCCAAAGGTCCCCTCTCATATATCCTGTGAACAGGTTCTGGTTGAACTGGTAACAGTGACATATACGGTGTTATTCTGATACCTTCAAGTCTTTAGCATTATAGTTACAGAATGCAACTGAGATTGATATGTATAATGATGTGCAGGCCCCATACAGGGGCCAGAGAGGGCTGTTGGAGATGAGAGATTCTAATTCTGAATAGGATTACTCTACTTAGGGTGATTCCTAGGTATAAGATCTCTGTATTCCTAACATCGACAGTGTTTCTCATACTAACAATACCCCCTATTTCCTAATAGGAGTCACTACTAGTATGGTCAACATTGATACAGATCATCGGATTGTCAGACCAGACTCACCATACCAATTTCTCTAGTAATAAGAAAGCCTGGCTGGTATACATGATGATAGGAAATGTTCTTTCCTGAACTAGAAACAGCTTGGCTAAGATGCCAATCTTCCTTCCTGCCTTACTACCAGTACCACAGTAGTTTAGCGGTAAATTAACTAGCGCCGATGAAGTCCAACTGCAGATAAATGTAGATTCTTTTCAGGCTGTTTTTGATGTAATCTTTGCACCATTACTGGCCATTGCTCATGAGAGTATGATAATGGATTACTGAGATGGGAAAGTACATCTCTGCTTTCCCATCCTATCTGCCTGGCTTGTGGATCATGCCAAGCGTACGACCTTCTATGGACTAAGCATTAAGTCATGCCTGAAGTGTGACGTTCTAGGTAGGGAGCTTGGTGGAGATTTATAACATATATATACGATCCATAACTATATCTTACATGCGAAAATTGCCTTGCTGTACTGGGGAATAGGAATCGCCCATACTACAGCATATTTCAAGCAGATTGGCATGAAAATAGGCTGTAACATGTTCTCCGAACTCCACCATGTAGACCCTGCAGACCTCTATAAGTAAGACCTGTTATATAACAACTACCTTGGCCTATTTAAATATAGGATAGAATGGGTAGAAGGATTCCTGAAAAAGCACAAACAGCAGCAAGCATTGGATGATATCTGGAAAGAACTTCCCCATTATCCCAGATTTAGCGTATACAAAAAGACCTATCAGGAAGTCAAACAATAGTATGGAAAGAAAATGTATAACTCCAGCAGATACATTACGGCTGTACTAGCATCCATATTACGAAACTCAGACAGCTCTCGGCACTTTCCTTTTAAATGTGCATTGTATTGTGTTAGTGAACTGATTGATTTCAGTCTGATGGCCTAGTATTAAAGTCATATACCTGATACCATATCTTACATGCAAAATTATCTGCGGACATTTTACCAGACGAAAGACATTGTTCTTGAGTTTAGTACATCGAAGGCTACTTGCATCCAGGCAAGTCACTATGATCTTAAACTATGAGAACAAATAGTAGATCAATAAGCTAAAGCATGTCCGAGCATCTCCGCCACTAAATACCGTTGACTGGCAGATAAAGAGAGGTACCAAAGAATAGATCATTGGGCAGATTTGATGTGGTATGAGAACCACTTCAACTTTATCATGATATACTACTTGAGTTACTTTGTGGCCCATATTCGACGTTTTGAGTCCATGGCGATGTATTTCACTGATATTAGTGAACTGGTACATAAAGAACAGATCAAAGAAGACTACAGAAGATTAAACAAAAATGAAGCTGCCCAATAGATCTTATCACGGTATGGTCACCAGTATGCCGTGAGAATGAGATTGCTTACAATTGAGGAACTTTTAAGGGCTGGTGATGAGGTAGGGATAGGGAATGTGTAATGATCTCTCCTTGGATAGTAAGTTCTTGGTGATGGGAAACGATACTTCTCTTCTCCTTCTATTTCTTTCCTTAATCTTTACTATAGCACTAGGCCTCTGCCTACGTTCCTGATAGTACAAGACCTTTGTCTTCTATCAGGAATGCCTATCGTAAGCTTTCTCTAGCTCTTCTTCGTGACGAACTTTCCTTGGCATAACGATAATATTGCAATAAAGATAAAGATTGTAAGGTGTTTTATATTCATTAAAGTAATGAGTAGGAAAAGTACTTAGAACAAAGCGTGAAGAACTTATCCTCCTCGGCTGCATCGGCCTCCTTATATAGTGTTCTTCCCGCCCATAGTCATGTGACCCAAAGTGGTCACATGTGCGAAACCAAATCAGCCTGAGTCCCATCAGGCTCTCTCCCCAAGCTTCAATAGTTCCCGTCCTGCCGAGCGCGTAGACCTCTGAAGCCTATTGAACTTGTCATTCGCTTCCCTCCATCTTACCCTCACCGTTTCCAAGGTGAGGTTCGCCATCTCGATCATGTGCCTCTGAACATCGTTCAACTGTCGTAGCTCTGTGATCATTTTGTTATTTGCCGAAATTGTGGCTTCAGCTTGACCAAGTTGTTCCCAAAGTCCTCGGATTTACCTGTGTCGGCTTCTGGCGTTCAGTTTCATTTCCATCGATGAGTTTTGGGCTCCCCTCTTCCCGGGCCTCATCCTCGAGGCCCTAGCTCTCTGCCATACCGTGGCATCTTTTCCTTCCAACTCTTTCTTTATCCCATCCTTCTGCGGATAGTATCCTACAGAGATTTCCTTCATATGGTACATTTTGCACACATTGTTGAAGCACAGTTTCCAGTACTTGAGAGCATGGTCCAAGCACAGACTGAACCTTTTGTATTCTCTCGGGAACCAGCCTGAGTCTTCCTTGTCCCCGTAGTGTGTGGGACATCCATCGTTGTAGCATACCATCCATGACATGGCGTTATGCTGTGCTTGTTTTTCCCTTTTCCTGAGTTCTTCGTCGGTTGGCTCCATGAATGAGTATTTGGGGCTGGTCGGTGTGGTTTGGCGAGGGGTATTGCGCCAGCCCTCATGTTGTTACAATGGTGCGGGAGCCTTTCCCTTGCCTTTGTCTTGGTTGAACGTGATTGGTACCTGGGCTGGGCTTGCCTGGGTATTGCTGGTGGAGGGTTGAGATGACATCTTGTACGTGTTCGAAGTTATGTGCGAAGTATCAAGTTTTATCGTGTTCAGGCGAATATCCTGTCTACTTGGCTGGTATTGGAGATGATCGTGGAAGAAGTGAGAATCGACTATTTCGTCGAGCTCGTATTCTGGTTCTCTGTTGAGTTTGATTGGAGGAAGAGGAATACTGGTTTGTGAGGGAAACTTATTGTCATTGTGTAATTCGAGGAGTGAGATGTGGAATGTGTTGTGTATTCGTATCGAGGGTAGAAGGTCGAGTTTATAAGCTCAGCTGTCCACCCTTTCCAGTATCCTGAATGGTTCGATTTTCTTGTAGTCCAATTTCTTTGATAGTCGTGTTGTATGGATATTATGTGGTATTAGCCATACTATATCTCCCGGTTGTATGTTCAGATCTGGTCTTCGGTGCTTATCGTATTTTCCTTTTTGCCTTTGTTGTGCTTGACTCATTTCGTATTGTAATATCTTGTGTAGTTTTCCCATATCTGTTTTGTCCGGTATTATACCATTAATCGTATAATATGTGGTCTGACTTTGTGGATGTTGTCCGTAATTCGTAAAGAAGGGTGTCATGCCAATCGTTTCTTGCTTTCCATTGTTGTATGTGAATTCAGCCATGATAGCAGTTTGTACCAATCATCTTGTTGGTAATTAGCATAGGCCCGTAAATATTGTTTGAGTATCGCATTTACCCGTTCAGTTTGTCTATCCATTTGTAGGTGAAATGTTGTGCTCAGCCTGTTTTGTATCCTCATTTCTCCAGTTACTTTCTTACATAGTCCTGATGTGAATAGTGTTCCTCGGTCGGTAATGATATTCTTTGGGAGGCTGTGAAGTTGGAAGACTTCTCGGAAGAATGTTTGTATAAAATTCCTTGTGTCGATATCTTTTCTGACTGGAATGAAATGACTCATTTTGGTCAGACGATCCACAATGACCAGGATGCTATCGCAATTTTCTGATGCCGGTAGGTCCATGATGAAATCCATAGTAATTGTTTTCCATGGTCATTCGGGAACTTCTTTCGATTTCAGTAATCTAAATGGTGCGTATTTAGCCATTTTCGTCCTTTGGCATATGTCGCAGTTTTTGACATACATTTGACATCTTCACATAGTCCTGGCCAATAGAATGACCTCATGATGAATTCTGTGGTTTTAGCCATTCCTCTGTGTCCTGCTGTTCAGATATCGTGGTATTGTCGTATGATGTCTGTCCTTATCTCTTCTTTTTCCGGAATCCATTATTTTCTGTCATACTACATGTTTCCATCCTCCCATTGTCATAAACCCAGAGCAATTCCTTTTATCTTCTTTTTTCCTTCCTTCAATGCTTCTCTTATTGCCTGAATTGTTTTGTCTCTTTCGTTTGCCTTCTCAATTTCTCTTTCCTCCGTTGATGTGAATTGGATAACCTCCATTGCCTCGAAGTAGGTTTTTGGTAATAGTGTTCGTATTTTTGTTTGATTCTTTCGTCTTCTTTTGTTTGTGGTTTGTCGCTTGCAATTCTTGTGAGAGCATCTGACTTTCCACTCTCTTTGTCTGGTCGGTATTTGATTTTGAAGTTGTATTTGCTGAGGTGTTCCATCCCTCTTCTCTGGTGGTCATTCACTTCTTTCATAGTCATAAATGGGACCAGATTCTTATGGTCGGTTAGAACTCGGACTAGATGGTCATTGTTCAGAACGTATCTCCTCCATTCCTTTAATGCTTAAACAATCGCTAATAGTGCTTTGTTCGCAACATCGTAGTTGCACTCTGCGGAGATCATTGTTTTAGATCGGTAAGACACTGGCCTTTATTTTCCTTCTTCGCATTGTTGCAATAGTATGCCTGAGCAAACATATTTTGAGGCTTCCGTTTCGATTATTGTCCTTCGGTTTGGGTCGAAATGAACCAATATTGGTGCTGATGTTAGATGCATTTGTATTGTATCATATACTTTCTGTTCCGTTTCTCCCCATTCCCATTTCTTGTCTTTTTTTGTTAGGTTATAGAGTGGTTTTGCAAGCCTGCTAAATCCCTCTGTGAACCTTCCATAAAAGTTGCAGAATCCCATAAAGCATGAACATCTATTTTGTTGTTTGGTTTGGCCCAATCCCATATTGCTGCTGTTTTGACTGGGTTGACCTTGACCCCGCTTGGATTGATGATAAATCCAAGGTATTCCATTTCTTCTTTATGGAATTCGCATTTTGTTGGTTTGATCTTCATTCCTGATCCTTGTATTGCGGCCATGATATTGCTAATATCCTTCTGATGTTGTTGCATGTTTTCCAAGTAGATGAGTATGTTATCCAAGTATACAATGTAACATATGTTGAGGTACTTATTGAGTACCTTGTTGATCCATCTTTGGAATGAAGCCGGTGCATTGGTTAGCCTGAAAAGCATAACCAAGTATTCGAACATTCTGTATCTTGAGGGGAATGTAGTCTTTTATTTATCTCCTGCCTTGATGCGTATATTGTGGTATGCGTCCTTGATGTCGAGCTTGTTGAAGTATTTTGCTGACTGTAGTCTATCCAGTGCCTCTCCAATTAAGGCTAGTAGATATTGATCTTTTTTGGTAACCGAATTGAGGGCTTTGTAGTCCCCACAGAGTCTTATTTTTCCATCTTTCTTTTTGACAAATAGTATTGGGGATCCTCCCGATGCGAAGGAGTCCCTGATCCATCCTCGCTTTAGGTTTTGCTCGATATACTTCCTAAGTTCTTCAAGCTCCGCTTCTCCTAGTGGGTATAACTTCTTGTAGGGAATCTCTTTTGTTTTTCCCGTTTTCTCATCTTTGTTCAGCTGAATTTCGTGAGCCATTCCTGGTCTTTAAGGTGGTAGCTCCATAGCTTCCTCTTCTTGGAATAGGTTCGTGAATTGATGATATTCCTTTGGAATCAATTCTTTCCATCCCTTTTTGCTTTGGTATTTCTTGTCTTGGATTGCTAGTTCCGTGCTGATGTTGATTTTCGCTAGGACCGCTTTTTCGTCTTCGCATGTCCACTTGAGAATTCCTGTTGTATCTCCTCTTTGATAGTACAGTCCAAAGGCTTGCACTGTAATCTCTTTGATCTCGATTCTTTTTGTTGTATCGGGCTGGTTTTAGTCCGTGCTTCCAAATCCCTTGTCTCCTCTTGTGGTTTCTTCTAGTTGATCTACTTTGTGCAGATCCTCTTTGTTGATCTACTTTGTGCAGATCCTCTTTGTTGATCTTTTCAATGATCAACTGTACGATTCGATCGCCTTTTTAGACTTCATAGTTCTCTTGAGCCAGGTTGGCCAGGACCACTTTGATTTCACCTGTATAGTCGACGTCGATCACCCTTGCCATGGTCATGAGTCGATGTTTGACTGCTAGACTACTGCGGGGTGCTATCCGTCCATAGGTGCCTTCGGGTAGTCCGATAGCTATTCCTGTCACTATCATTGCCTGCCTGTTGGCAGGTATCTTAATTTATTTATTGGCATACAGGTCGTGTCCTGCTGCGCCTTTGGAACTCTTGGTAGGCACTTTTGCCACTTGGTCCAGTTTTTATATCCGGACTCTCTTATCTTACCACATCTTAGTGAACTTTGTATGCAAAGTTTCTTCTTCCGCTTTTCATACCGGTGTCAAGTAGACTGTAGGCGAACTGTTGAAACATCATGTCGCACATAGCTCACTTGTAAAGGTCATCTTGTTCTCGTTCCAATCAATTGTCGGATTATGCTTCCGTAACCATGGCATCCCTAGAACTATCTTATGGTTCTTAAGATCTGCTACCTGAAAGGTTGCTGTTTCCCTATGGCTGTCAATGTCCATAGATATTGTTGCTGTATGGGTTATAGGACCCATTGCACTTGGTATTCTATCCGCTAGGTAGACTTCTCTCACTTTTTTCACTTCTTTGGTGTGGAGGCCGTATTGGTTGCAGATTTCCTTGTCAATGAAATCTTCAGTAGCCCCGGAGTCGAGCATTGCATAGATTGTTGTTTCTTCATCTTTTTTGGTGTATATCTTCGTCTTGCTCATCACATGATCTCTATATTTTTCTCCTCTTTGTGTGTGTAGTGCTGTATAGTAGTTCGCTACTTTGATGGATTTTCCAGGTCTACATCTTGGGTCTCCCAGACCACCGTTTACTGGGAACCCTCATCATTTTCTGCCAGTATATCTTCTGTGATTATTTCGTGAATGTTGCTCCTCTTTTGAGTTTGGAAGTGATTATTTCCAGCCGCTCTTGTGCCTTGGTATCCACTGTTGGGTCGGCTTCTGCATTCTCGTATCCGATGTCCTGCTTTTTCATACCTTAAGCAGAGTTTCCCGTTCATTCTTCTAGTGTATTCTTCCTTAAACAGGTTCAGAGCAGGTCCGGCCGTTGATTTGTCCAACTCCATTGGCTCGCCTGGTAGTAATGCTCGACTTTCACCTCAAGCGACTGGCAGTTTGAAGGTTCCATCCACATTCCTAGATGATTGGGCTACTCTATGTGCTATAGTGTTCTCTGAGCTATTTTGAACCATGTTTAACTTGCTTTCCTTATCGATGGCTCATTTTGCAAATCATTCTGCTGTGATGTAATGCGAGTCGGAGATTCCCACGCTTCTCAGAGTCTCTCACTAAAGTTTCTCAAGAGGATGATGTAGAGGGTAGCATCGTCAAACTTGGCCTCGTATTCCAATAATCAGCATTCATTCCAGTATGCTGAAAAGGTTTGTTTTCCTTGTTGGAGTTTTTTCAACTTTCGTCTTGCTGTCTCTTTGACGTTAGGATTTCCGAATTGTTCTAAGAGTGTCGCTTTGAACTCTTCGTATGTGACCCATTCACTCTGCTTTTTTCCATCTTGGAAGGGCATGATCCATTGTCCCGTCAGTCCTCTTAGTAGAGATTCAACAAATGGAATCTTGATCTCATCGTGGTGTTCTCCATATCCCTTAATGGCAAAATATCCTTTGCATTGTGCCAGAAATATTCATAGCTTATCTTCAGCTTCTTTGTATGTATCATGTTCTTTTGCTTTCGGTCATTGTATGTTTCCTTGTCCTGTGTTTCGTGTTGCTGCTAGAAATGTCTGAAACTGATTCTCAGTCATTCTAAGTATACTAGTGCCTGGTGTGGGAGTGGCCGAGGCTGGTAGCCTATGTACTACTGATCTCAACATTCTCTTAAGTCGTGGAGTTCCTGCAGGAGAGCTATCGACTGGTGATCCTTTCTCTGAGATTACTGGGCTTGCTGCCCTTGAGGGCTCTGCTGAAACGTGATCTAGGACGTCGCTAAATCCTCCTAGGTTAAGGTTTTGATTGTTGATGTCGATATCTCCTTTCCTGTTTGGGTTGAAGGATGCCGTCTTGTATCGTTTGGCGTCACACTAGGTGATGCTTTGTAATATAACGATCCCTCCTTAGATAGTTAGTTCTTGGCGATAGGAAACGATTCTTCTCTTCTCCTTCTATTTCTTTTCTTAGTCATACGATAGCACTAGGCCTCTGCCTACGTTACCGATAGTACAAGACCTTTGTCTTCTATCGGGAACACCTATCGTAAGCTTACCCTAACTCTTCCTCTTGATGAACTTTCCTTGGCGTAGCGATAACGTTGCAATACAGATAAAGATCCTAAGGTGTTTTATATTCGTTAAAGTAATGAGTGAGAAAAGTACTTAGAATTCAATCTAATTTTATTTAAAGTCGTACCGCCAACACTGGCATATGACGAGCCCCCACCGGCACAGGAATACCACTAACTAGTATATTACTAATCCTAAGCTATCTAAATCTACAGCCCCGTACCTGCCATCCCCGAGTCATGCCCACACGAGAACTAATTACAAGACTATCAAACAACTCAGCGCCTGCCTCGGTCCAAGTCCGTAGTCCCTCTGGTACGAAGCCAACCGGCACTAAGCGTAGCCGAAGCCGAGCAAAAGACCGACCCGACCAGGTTCCTCATCCAACAATCATAAAATTACTACCTCCCAGTCTAAATACCATCCTACAATACCTCCACCACAGTAGAAACCCAAACAAAACATGCAAACTAAACCTGCAGGCAACACAATGGCAGGGAGGAGGTACCCAACATGTCCACCTCTCATACCTGCATGCCAGGCTATCGATCCTATGAACCCACTTTGCCGGTTGCCTCTGAGGAGCGTACTGGTGAGGAGGACCTGTACCTGCTGCCTGTCCCTCAAACAAAAACAACATAAACAAAGGAAATACATAGAGGTGGTGACAGACTGTAAAAGTCAGTACAGCCTATCTCTCACCCGTGGTGCCTTGTCTCCTTCTACTGTACCCAAAACCAAACTAAAGAAACCAAACAAACCCCACAAAGCTCAGCACACAAGACTCAAACAAGTCCAACCAGGTAGTCGTAACCCACTATCCGCACAGGTGGTCATCAGCCCACCGATCAGTCGGGGAGCTTTACAGCACTCAGCAGCTTCACCCAACAGCTCAAGCCAGACTGGAAACACTTAATTAGATTTCACCCAACCTGACACAGGCCCGACCGGTGCTCCCAGGTGCCTCTCCCCCCCCAATCAGCCCCCCCAAGCCCCACACACCAGGCACCACAGAGCCCATCCAGCCCCTCCAGTTCCTCAGACAGATCAACCATCCAATAGCTACAGGACGGCTGATACCTAGCCCTATCAAGCAGCTACTTGTCTTGGCCACCTAACAGTACCCCATCCCCCAGCTTCACACAGCCTAGGGGGGCCCACCAGCCACAGCCGGGAGCTGCCACGCATGCAGTACCAGTTCCCAAAGATACCGGCACCAGCCATACCGTCCAACCCAGCCGAACTGAAGTCCAACCAAGTCAGAAAAGAGTTAGGCGGAGCTAGCCTAAGCCAGCCTCACAGGTCCTGAAACCCAGACCAAACGACAGGTAAGAGGCGCTCCCAACCGACACGACAGGGAGAGAGAGGAGGAATGAACAGAAGCAGACAAACCGAAGGTAGACCCCACTTGCAATGGGTGAAGCCACCAACTACAATCCACAACCGAACTACCCAAATGCACAGACAACGCGAGTGTCTGGCAGCTAATCGTCCCACACTACCCCAGGGAGCAATGAAAAACCACACCAGGGGGTAAGTCATTTCAGGGTCAAAGCCATCCCCAGGGAGACGAGAAGGAGACACCCGATTGAATCACCATAAATACTGCAAGGATAAAAACTCCAAGGAAATGGCGATAAACAACCTTGTAGGTTTCCAACCGTAGAAACAAAAATGTAACGAGGAGATGCTAGGCGGATACTGCCCTGCCACCTGAGGAATAATGTGGCCGGTACGATGAGTTGAAACTTGGGAAGGTCATCAGTCTAACCCAAGGACATTTTGTATTGTGAGAACTAAGGACTCCGTTAAAACCCTACAAGAAACATGAGCTGGCCCAAAGAACAACATGGGTGATCCCCCCAAATACAATGTTCAATCCCCTCAATTCAACGCAAAACCTACGAGTAGACAATACACAGGAAGCCGAAGACATTGTACCAAAGGGACCTCGTAAGCGACCCATAAGAAATAGCTCAAAGTGCCCGCCTTCTGGAGATAACCCGTAGGTGAGGAAACGAGAAGCAAACAAGTAGAAGGCCGATGCGAACACCTAACAAACCTAAACACCAGGAAACCCCAGGAACTACTGAGCGAACTCAGATATCTTCCCCAGAATCCAAGGCATCAAGGCCCACCATGGAAGTGAAAGAAATGCTCGGGGCTAAGCGATGGCAAGGACGAGGAAAAGTACTTAGAACAAAGCGTGAAGAACCTATACTCCTCGGCTGCATCGGCCTCCTTATATAGTGTTCTTCCTGCCTGTAGTCATGTGACCCAATGTGGTTACATGTGCGAAACCAAATCATAACAAACTAGTCATATGACCATGATGGTCACATGCTTAAAACCCATGACCTTATAGCGAGGTCATGTGCAAAAACTCATAAACCAATCATAACACAATAAACAAATCATATGACTCAACTAAGTCATATGTGTGAAACCCATGACCTCATAACCAGGTCATGTGCGAAACATAACACATATGCACAAGACATACCCGCAAGGTACACTTGCAAAGCATACTCATCAGGCACATGTCCCATGACTCATATTTGAGCTATGTACAAAAGTATCACAAATCCTGCACATAACAAATCATATGACTTGAATGAGTCATATGTGTGAAATAATAACATACCTGTGACTCATAACCATGTGTCACATGAAAACCTTTTCCTCACCAAGTCATATTCATGACAGAATGTGACGGAAAAGACGCAAACATCTTTAAGCTGCAGCGGACTACAGTGAGTACTCAGAGGCTACAGGAATACTGGTATGCTAACCAACTTTTATGTGACCCTTGAGATCAGTTATTCCACAACAGTAGAGGAGATGGTCCATTATATCAAGCAGGCAGGAGTAGATGAGCAGTGGCTACTTATGATTCTGCAGAACTGGGATTGCTTCTAGTAGAGTAATTTATCCAGTGTGAAATTCCAGTCTTAGACTGTCAATCAACGGACATCTTCGAAATCTACCGGGCTTACTTTACTGGAACAAAGACTTTTTAAAATGCAGAACTGAGAAATGATTAGGTATAGATCCCAGTTGGCGGAGCAGACTCTTATGGAAATCTGTGAGAGAGGTGTGTAGAGTGGTTGATAGGCAAAATTCAAGATAAGAAACATTCAGGACGAGGCAAATAGTGTCAGTCAGTTAGCGTTGGTTCAAGTGCTCGATCCGGTACGTGGTGTGAGATTTCACAATACTAATGGACACATTTTAGTTTGTAAGTGGTCTGGCAGCTGGGATATGCGACTCATCAATATAGGAGTAGTAATCAGGCAGGCGTATCTGATTCCCACCGGTAAGAAGTAATGGATAGTAAATTACCGGATTGATTTGTAAAAGTGTAATGAGATATATTGAATTCTTGTATATATTGTGCATGGATAAAATTAACTGCAATTTAACAGAGAAAAATCTTCAGTGATAACAACTACACTCACCCACCAATTTACTATCATGAAAACCAAAAAAAAAAATTAAAAGATGTAAATACATAGTAGAAATTAATATTTAGTATACCATCCATCAGCCTTAATAATTGCCTCCATTCTATCCACCATTGATTCAGCTAAAGTATCAAAAACCTTTGGGTTAAGAAGTTCTCAACAATGAGTAATGGCCTCTACTATTGCCTTCTTGACTACATTGACATTATCTTTCATAAGATATAGCTCAGGGTAGTACTTGTGAAGCTTATCTTTTACCAAAGACTAACTATTTTCAATTGGATTGAGATCTGGTAAATAGGCAAGAATTTCTATCAGTGTAATTCTCTGCCCTCTAAGCCATCTCCTAAAAGGCAAGTGAGTCTTAGTATTATCAATGATAAAAAATATCTCTTCTTCTCCAGCCTTTTCTCTGATATTCTCCCATATTACTAGAAATTTATAATGATTATAAACATCAATAATTGACTTCCCAGCAACTCCACCCCTAGCAGAAGGATCAGGAAAAACAGGCAAAAAAAGACCATGAGTTTGACTATAAAAACAACCAGTCATCATCCAGCTAATTCCTCTCTCCACTCTCATAGCCTTAGGTTCAATACAATCCTTATTCTATTTCTCATAGGGGTATCTGAAAACCTATTTTCTCCTCTTTCCTCTTCTCCTTTCTACAGCTACCTCATCCTACCACATTACCTTTCTTCTCCACATCTCCTTTATCTAATGCCTATGAGCTAATATCTATTCCGAAACCTCTTGAGCTAGATTCTCATCCAAATAAACTTTCTCTTATGCCATCAACTTTCTAAGATATTTTTTTTCAAGTTTTCTCCTTACTGTTCTACTAGAAACATTGGGAGCAACTTCTTCAGCAATGTCAGAATCAGTAGAATGGCGATTTTTAAGAGCTTCCTCTACTATAGCATCATCCTGTAACTTGGGTAGTTTTAGGATGTCTTTCTCTACCCTTATTCTCCTTGCCCTCTTGATGTCCCTTTGCAATTGTGTCTCTAATAATTGTGTAGGAGATATTAAGGAAGTGGGAAATTTGCTGATATCTTATTTGAGGCTCATGTAATCCAAGAATACTCCCCCAGGTAAACTCAGAGAGATGTGTAGAGGGATTATGTTTTTTGACATGACTGTCAAGAACAGGAGGCAAAGTTTATTGAAAAAAAGAATTGAGCAGAATGGTTTCTTCTTGGTTGACTTAGAGCAATTTCTTTAGGTACTGTTGAGAGTGCGGGGTGATGAAGAGGAGTGGGTTGCCACTGATTGTTGAATCGTGGTTAATTTTGTTAATGCACAATACTAGTACACTAATAAAGATTTTATAAGGATCACGATTATGCTACTACTAGCTAAGTAAACTGAAAATTGAAAGCTGGCAGCAGAGAGAATATGCAGAGCCCAAAGTAATATGAGTAGTACTAATATCAAGAGTGCGGATTGGGGCCAAACAAAATTCATTCTGTGAGCTGCCTTGAAAGAAAAAAAGATAAACTATCTGGCTCCTATACACCAACACCTATTGCTATCTTTACATGATATAGGTCTTTCTGCTACTGTCCTAGCATAATGGCTATAGTAAATAGGGCTGAGGAGGGCAGCAGAATCAACCACATAGTGTGAGGAGGGCGGTCGGAGTAGGCATATAGGTGTGAGATAATGGGCAGATCTTAGGATTACACCAGCATACTGTGCGCAAAAAATCCATTATAGGATATTACCAGATAGATCCAGGCCGTCTAGATGGGTTGGACCAGTAAGGTCACATTCCAGAAACAATGATCCGAAAACAATAAAGTGAAGGCTGCCTGACAAAATAGAGGCATGTAGTAAAATAGTAGCCGGCATTGGGACGAATGAAGCCAGTGACATGCAAGCGAGATAGTGGGGGTGCAGAAAAGGGTATCGGAATTTGTGGAATTGGACAGATGAAATGAGTTAATGTCCAGATGGTCAGGACACTCACAACAAAGACAATTGACGTGTTGTGTCCGGACGCAGACTTCCTTCTTCCAGTGAGAGGGGTTTTTATTTTACTGATGTATTAAGAAATTTCAATCCATAACCATTTCCATATAATGGAACAAGACTTATTATTACCAGACTTTTACAGCATCTCATTTAAGGTAAATTATATTTCATAATTGTTTCTCTTTAATTAATTTATATTTTATTAGGATATACTGATACCAATATAATTTATAATTGATATTATATGGAGATTATAATGACAGGCTCAATGGCTGTAAATGAGGTCCTAATTCCTTGAATTAGAATTTCTTTATAAGCATCAAAAGATATCTCTATTAACTTTATTCAACTTGAGATTTCAATTTGATTAGCACAAGTAATGACTATGAATAAGGCATATGCACAGTCATTAGGGCATGTTGGAATCAACTTATGTAAGAAGATATTTAGGTATTAGTAATTGTATGCTGCATATCATGAGTAACAAGTAGTAAAAGAATAAAGATATTAGTACCTGATTTAGTATATGGAGGAGAAAAGCTATATAAGAATGTTGTTTATCCAGCAGTTTTTCATATTTAGATTTTTCTTTTATAATTCCTAAGTTTCCCTTTCTGTCTACTCTTTTTTTTTTTTTCTTTTCTACATTTAATTTGCTTTTGTTCTTCCTATCTTAGATATCTCTATAGAAACTTTTCTTAGAATCTTTTTATTTCTTTTATTTTTCCTACAAAATTTATATTTTCTGGATTTTTTTATATGACTACTACTATCTATTTTCTACATAAGTAATAAAAATCTTTACTTAGTTCATGCTATTTTCCTTCAGTTTAATTTATTCTAAGTTTTATTTCTAAATTTTATTTTAAAATTTAATTTAGTTTTAAATATATATCTACTCTTCCTAAGTAAATTACTATTTATCAATTATCATACTTCCTTAAGACGACATGAGCTTTCAGCTCTGTGTGGTATCCATACGGGTGACTACTCGTTTAGATGATATCATGACTGACAAGAATGTGGAGGTCTGGCTCTGCTTTCTATAGGAAAAGCCATGCCAACACAAACTCCCAACTCCCTCGCAGTACCAACAACCTATATAATAGATGCTCAAGGATTTATGAGTAGCACAAGGTGGGAACTGTTTCTGTACAAGTAAATAAAGTTTCCGACTAAAACAATTAATATCTGTTAGTGTATTTCTTCGCACAGAGATACAAGGCAAACTTAGGAGTAGTTTAGAGTTTGTTGGCGAACAGTGGCCAGTCTGGAAAGTACTTGGTGAAACCGATTATCATTGGACTAGCCCATACTGTATAAACTCAAATAATCGAACCTCATACTAAGAGGTTAAATTAAAGTGTAGATTTTAGAGGAAGACTTTCTGGTCAATATCTCTTAATTTGTAGGTATCTTAGAAGATCAAACAAGTACTTTGGCCTACAGTTGTGAACCTTATCATAGAAAGAACTATTGTGAATAAAATCTAAACAAATCATATTACTCTAACCCATCACTAATGGCTCCAGTATCCCAAAAACGAATTTCAGAACATCCAATTCCAAGTCCCGTTCCAGCTCAGCAATCTTATCGTGGAGTGAAGAAAAGGCAGGACCCAAAGCCTAAAGAAAGACATGATTATATCAGTTTACAATATGTTCAGTACCTGTACCAATTGTATAAAGTTAGTTACAAACTTCAAGTCTTGGCTTATTGGAATACTTCAAGTATACCAATTAGACTAACCAATATTTGAAAGCATACTCGATTTGAGG
>NW_003299031.1:0-20074 GCF_000151645.1 Tuber melanosporum
CTGACTTCCGGGGGGAGTATTATGTACCTAATGTTAGGAACACGACCTGATCTAGCGTTCACGATATCGGTCCTCTCAAAATTCTCCGCTTCCGCCGGGTCGGAACACCTTGCGCAGGCCAAGCATGTTCTAAGATATTTGAAGCAGACAAGAGATATAAAGCTCTGCTATAGGAGAAGCGAGACCCCGCTTGACAGGTCTCTCAAGGGATTCTCGGACTCGGATTGGGCAGGGGATTTAGGTGATCGGAAGTCGACAGGTGGATTTGTTTTTCTACTCTCAGAGTGTGTCGTAGCCTGGAAGGCTAAGAAGCAAACAATTGTCGCCCTTTCAACTACCGAGGCAGAGTACATAGCTGCGTCAGAAGCTGGAAGAGAAGCTGTTTGGCTTCGTCGTCTAATCGGAGATCTCATGGATACAATCTCCCCCACCGACTCAGAATCGTTCTCCTCTCCGACTATCATCTACACCGACAGCACTGGCGGACTTGCGCAAATCTCGAACGTGCGGCATCACGAGCGAACGAAACACATAGACATAAAATACCACTACGTCCGCGATATCGTCGAGCAGGGAACAGTCTTGTTTCGCCACATCTCAACACACGATATGTCCGCGGACATACTTACGAAGCCTCTCGCAAGAGACCTCCACTGGCGTCATATGGAAAGGATCGGGATGGAGACTGTAGTCTAGGAAGTACCTTTTTCGGGTTAGATATCAGGCCTGTTTGTTTGAAATGTTTTTCCTTTTGTTATTAACTGTTCTAAGGAAGAGCTGAGAGTATACCTTTCCCCCTTGAGACACTTATGGATAGGGGGTTTTACCGGTGCTCGATGATGTTCAAAGACTTTCCTTTATTGTTTATTTTTATTTCTGTTTTCCTTCTCACGGTATGGCAGAAGAGGGGGAGTGTTGAAATATGCTTCTGGCACTACCGTAGTATCACTCGCACTATTGATTTTCTCCTTGCATTAGTCTTTATCGCCATCTCAAAACCCCCTTGCAATATTGGTACTATTGAACATACCTCCTTGATTTCTTTTCTTCTCTCTGTTTCTGTTTACTTCCTACTGTTGATTTACTCGCAACTTGTGTCTCGCCCTCAACAGTAGATAGTCTGGGTAGTTTCCTCTCTACTGAGAAGTCAATTAAGCAATTCATTATTCTTCTCGTCACTCAACCAGTTCCAAAAACCATCATTCCGTTCTCACTGTTTCAACAATAACAACATCAATGCCCCTGGCCCAGCCCAAGCCCAGCAGGCAGCAGCACCTTAACCACACGTGCGCTAGCCACCCTTGCAACTTAATTCGCAAGGCTAATTAACACACCAGGGGGCCGCACTAATTCCAAACCTAATTCATTCGACACCATAACAGAATGGAAAGTGTAAAAAAATAAAAGAATGAAAGAAGCTATTCGTCCCACCCCTTTTCAACTCTCCAATTCACTAGTACTAGTAGATGGAAAAGTACGGCCCAATGGGGCTCCCGATCCCCTTCCCAAACCTATATTAGGACATCTCCTATATGAGAATTGAAAGACTCCTCCCCGGCTCTTCCTTGATACGTTCTCATAACGATTAGGAAAGAGGTGTTGTTGCTGAGGTGACTTTGGGCACACCATCCGGAGGCGTCTGCCGCCGATCTCGCGGGGGTGCTATTGGGGCATTGGCTATTTGGGGGTGCTGCTGCTGCTTCTGCCCGGGAGTCTTCTGGTCTTTGAATCCCTATCATAGCTTATTTTCTTGGCGCATTCTCTGCTGGTATGCTATATCACTTTTCGTAACCAGGTACGGTCTATATATAGTTTTGACAATCGCCTTAAGAATCCTTGCTCTATTGTACACCACATTTTTGCATTTAATCTATTGTTCGGGCCGGAGGAAAGGAAGAACAGGAGGAAAAAAACTATATAAGAAATGACATGTGAGAATGTACAGAGAGGATTAAATATGATAGGGTGAAATCTACAAAAAACTATAAACTCGGCCTCGGTAATAGAAATTTCGCCCCCTACCCCCATGAACCAAACTTCACAGAACTTTGTAAACAGAAACTCATAAATCATCGCCCAGCCGCGAAAGAAAAATAGCCAAAATGTGCTGGAGAGCATGACATATACCTGCATTCCCAGCTCAAGGGAGTCCCTCCGTCAACTACCCTAGGTTAACAGCATTATGTAACACCCCAACTTTTCCTCTACACCTAATCAATCAGCTGTTCTAATCCTTGTTTCGCCACCCAAAGTTTTTCCGACCTTTAACCATACTTGAGCAAAGTTGCTTTGTTTTCCATTTTTGTCCATTTTCCTTTGTGAAAATTTCCGATATCTCAAGCTGCGCAACTGTGCCAAATTGATAAACAAGAACAAGCAAAGACAAACAGGAAGACAAGAGTTAGGGTCTCCGATGCCACAGCTTCTCATGGGTTTTCCTCAAAGGCCACAGAATATCTCTAATGCCACAACATTTTAAAAGATAGAACGATTATCTGATAACGTTCCCCCCCTCCCGCCCTCCCCTAAGACATATATTAAGACCTGAATTCAATCATGAGTAATTCTCTCCTCCCCCTATCATGAGATAATTTTGGTTACCAGTTGTGTGGAGCCTCTACTTAGCAACCAGGGGGATGCCCATGCAAAGAAGAAATCTGGGTTGATGAGGTAAGACAACAGTAAGTTTTAACAAACCAAGTCGGGCCTCATCAAGCCCACTCCTTGCAGCAAAGCTTATTTCCTCTCGCCTAACTTACTCTCCTGAATCCTAAATATAGCGCTGCCCCTCAGTCCTAGCAAAGATTATATCAGCGAATACCTTCGCGTGAGACTGAACGGGGGTATAACGCCAGATGCTATGGATGACAGTTTAAAGACAGACATTTTAGAGAACGTCCCCAAAAATATGCCGGAAATGTAGGTAGGCAATAATACTGGAGACCCCGTCCTAGACTATTCACTAATAGATATGCATCTAGGTTTCTATTAGCTTCCCTAGTCTAAATATCGAGGCAATCTTACACGAATCGACAATCGTTCCGAGAAGAGAAAGGCTGAGCAAAAGGACAAATGGATGGGAATTAGGAGATTTTTTATAGTGGGACGAATCACCAACGATTGAGCAGATAAAGGCGCAGGGTGAGGACAAATCGAGACTTCAGCTTGGGATGGCAGCGTTGATGTACATCAGTCATGTGGAGCGGCTGTCTCCATGATTCCGGTTGTGGACCACTTGGATGGGCTGCTTGGAATGGACATGAGGGAGTGGTGAAAACACTGCTCGGGCGGGGAGATATCAGCCTTGACAAACCAGATCATGGCTGGCAAACACCGCTCTCGTTTGGCGCTGTGAGTGGACTCAAGGGAGTGATGAAAATATTACTCGGACAGGAAGAGGTCAATCTCGACAAGACGTATAGTAGCCCAACACTTCTCTGGTTGGTCGGTGAGTCCTGACATGAGGGGATGGTCAAAATATTACTCGGATTAGAAGAGGTAGCCCCCACCAAGATTGGCTGAGTTAGGTTAAGGGGAGGAGAAGTGGGTATTTTTCCAATGCTGTCATCTGGTGTAATATCAACTACACCACGAAACCACTTTTGTATCTTGCCGATCTCCCCGAGGATACCTAGAGACTCGGATACAGTTAAAACTCTTGTATTCCGCCATCTCTGCTATCCCTGTGATCTCTGGCCTCTGAGTCAAATCTTTCTAAGACGGACTGGCGGTTTCCTGTCATGGTACTCGTATATCCTAGGTCACTTAGCTGTGCTAGATCTAATTAACGTGCTTTCGCAATTGGGTTAACTTACTAAGCGAAACCCATCTGGGCTGATGTTACGATTTACAGGGATATTCGTCATAGGCCTGAGATGGCGGATTACTCGAGTACAAAAGTCTTTATGGTATGGCCTCGGGCGCTTGAAATCAACTCTCATGGCACTGTTGGGGGAAATTTCTGATTCAGGTTTTTTCCGATTTGAATAACTTTTGTATCAAGGTGAAGGTTTCTAGGGTTTTGTTATGATGGAAGGGATCATTTGGGAGTTGAGAGAGAGAAAAATTGCTTGTTGTACTTAGGGGATTTCTCCCATCTTTCTTTTCCATAGAGTTTCAACCGTGTGCGAACCCACGAAAAGAAAACAAGTCCTGAACTACGAAATCCGAACACCATCGAAACAAATATACGAGTGAAGTTGGAGTGAATTTAAACAACTCTACTATTTTAGATACGGGAATAAGCCGAAGGACTGTGCTGTTCCAATCTATCGTGGATCCTTGTTTGATTTTACGCCCTTTTGTTTTCATCTGTCCCCTGCTCTATTCGAATCCTCTTCAGACCAACTACGATTATCTTTTACCGATCCGACCGAATATTATTCTTTCAGTACAAGTGCCAGGAATAAAGTTTTCGTACGGGGCAGGGTTTATTTTGCGGGTTAACCTAAATTAACTGTTCGGTTACTTTATCCCTATGCCTTGTAATTCACTTTGCTTACATAATACACACAAATTAATACCGTAGTATCATACTTGGCAAAAGTAACTTCGAAAACCACCTCACATGGGTGATTCGAAATTTTACTATCTCCACTAATATTGCTCTGATTGAAAATCAGAAAACATAGAATTAGAGAGGGGTGTCTTTTGTGCGCTTCTATGAAGCCATATCTTCTTAAAGATGTGATTGTGGTTAAAACTTTTCAAAAATTATTCTTGTGTTGGTTTTTGTTTGGTCTCAAGTGCCTGGTATGAATACCATACTTGAGTAATCGAACCACCTGCTATCCCCAAAGGAGGTAGACTCTGTGAGGGCTCAGCGAGGCGACACCCTTAGCGAGGCATGGCATTTCTTGGCTAGCAAAAACCTGTCTACAGTGAAGCCTCCGATAACTCCACCCTCCGATATTTCCAGGTCTCCAGTATTTCTATCGCTTGTCGGGGGCAAGCTTCATTCCATGGGCTTTCCTCCTCTAAGTTCTAGGGTTCTGCTTGTTTCTTTTTCCAGGCGGTAAATGTTCCTAAATTCCAGGTTTTGTTTTCACGAAAAACCTTTTCATGTCACCTCCCGAGCAGAGCTGTAGACAAATTTCCAGATAACCAGAGAGTCAGTTGAATGGGTATGCATGTTTTTAGAATGAAGGTTCATCAAGTGGGAGGTGTATATTATCCTTCCGGAATGTGAACATGCAGATATAAAACCTGTACATTATCATGAACTATCACTCGTTTTCTCTCAGCAACCCCCTCTATTCTGCCAAGTCTATTCTTTATTTTCCATCCCCCCTTCACTTCCAGGGAATCCAGTCGCCCCATATCCTGGAGATAACTGAGGCTTTACTGTACTACTCCAGGACTTTGCAAGCCAAGAAATGCCATGCCTCGCTGAACCCTCACCTGGTCAAGTGTGTGCCGGGTAACTCCTGTTGCGTAAGGGAATATTTAAGCTCAGGGATTCTTTCCTGACGGTCCTCTTTCTCCTAATCCTCTACACTTCATAGACCGTGGGAACCCTCAGCGAGGTAGCACCCTCAGCGAGGCGCGGCGAAACTTGGCTGCAAAAGCTCCTTGATTTTAACTACAGCAGCAAGCCAAGCCATGCCGCGCCTCGCTGAGGGTTCACACGGTCTACCTCTCTTCACAATTCCAAGCAGGAAGTATGGCTCTCAACTTGACACGTCAGTTGTGTTTTCAGAGATGCTTTTTTCACCCTCCTCGCTTCTATCCTCGCACTCATCCCACTCGCCACTTCACTAAGACTACAAAGGTAAGTAAAACTTTCGATGGTGGTTCAGTGAGATATGCTAAATTGTTGATTTTATAAAAGAGAGCGATTGATGATGTTTTTGCCGAGGCTGCTATTCCAAAGTCCGAAGGTACCCGAGTCCTTTCCAACCGTAAGAATCGATTCACAATCAGTTCGGCACATGCTAACAGATACTCACAAAGGAAGTTGCAATTCACCGAAAGGCTATTACTGATGGATTTACGGAAATTAAAGGGTGGATTAAGACGATGATGGTGTTTGGCGGTGGAACTATTTTCTTCGGATTCGGATCGGTGGGTTCACCATTGCATACTTGTTTTCTGAGTTGTTTCGCTCACATTCATATCTACAGCTTGCCTACAAAGTGATGGTGTATGACGTTGATGCCAAAAAAGAAATGATGGCACATACCGCACGTGTCGTCCACGAGTCGGAGGAGAGACTCCAGACCCGCTTCGGTAGCCCCCTAGATAACTTTGAACAAAAAACCCAGGCCCAAATTGAAAACTTGAAGCTTGAGACGAAGTCGGAGATTGACAAGCTCGGGCATTTGGTCGAATTGTCTACCAAGAAACGCTAATGAGGCGCATTATTATGGGGGTGGAAATGGTGGTTAGTGCTGTTTTTTTCTTCTGTTTGTTAGAGGCAATCGGGGGCGTTCGTCGGAAATCTCCGTTAGGGAGGATTAGATTCAAATAAATAGAGTCTTGAAATTGCATTTCTATTCCATTTGTTGTCTTGGGGGGGGTCACGCGAAGCGGGCTGTGGAGCCCTTAATTCAAATATATTTATACTAGCTAAACCTATCCGGTATTCGCTAGTCCATACAAATCTACCTATCCCGTAGCACATGTGGAGCCCCATATACTCGTAGAAGCGTAGCGCTGGGTTGTGCATGCAGATACGTGAGATATACCATGAAAGCCTAGCTATCGTGGAGCTTGGGCACTTGTAATGTCAGCGATAATCCTTTCGTACGAGTACGGTGCCATAAGAACCGGGGAAATCAACCATCTCAGTCCGCCATGTGATCCCCGATCCCGAGTCCCTGGCTCCCGACCATGGGTATAAGGAGGTCACACCACTGGATGTGTTGGACGTCGTTAACTGTTATTCGCAATTTCTTTTAACCTGTCAAACTAAACCCAGCAACTCAACCACTCATGCCCTTCCGATATCGCAGCCGCGAGAAAATATGCCTCACATCAATTATGATACCAACTCCTACAACAATTCTCACTACTCATATAACACCAGTTCTCTCAACAACGAGATCGTGTTGAACGTGAACATTGGTGCGACCGACGGGAACTCTGAGATTCCAACATGGCTGTCTTCCCTTGAGCCCCGTATCCGACACCGAGACGTTCGAACCCTCCGTGCCGGCAATGCGGGGGTAGGCTGCTGGGGAGCGGGAAATTTCGGAGGTGGTGCGGCGGAGTCGGGGAGAATGGGTCTGTGCTTGCCACTTTATTTTGCTGTGGCGATCCAGCAGTTGGGGGGGGCATATTTCAGGTGAGTGGCACTCGTCGGAGGGGGCTCTAGGGGATGGTGGTGCTAATAACAAGTGATACTAGTTCACTTGTGATAGACGGATTATGCGATAAAGCCAAAATAAAAATATATATCGCTGTATCCTGTTTCTACATCGATTTCGCCCCGCGGGAGGAGCAATCTCCAACAAAAATACCCGGTTCACTATTGAAACAAATGGCTGGTGGACTGGAAAGGATCCCGGATGAGATAACCCAGACTTTTCGAGATTACAAAAAGGTTATATAATGATGATAATGTGGGGCATATCCGGATGGGGTTGAGTATGGATATATATCTAGAGGCGATGGACGGTGGTCTGGAAGCCGAGATCATCCGAACCATCGCCCAGAATATCCCTGAAACGTAGCTGGCCAGCATTATCCAACGTTTTATCACGCCTTTGTCACTAACAAACCTAGATTTCTACTGATTTCGTTAACCATGGATGCTATCCTTGGGGAAACCGCAGCCTATGGTAGGCGGCAAAGGCTCAGGGCACCGATGGATGGATTAGATTTGGAGGGTGTTTAAGGTGCGACTCTAGAGCGAATAAAAGAGCAGGGTGGGAAGAAAACAAGGCTCGGTATGGCAGCGCTGATGTGGATCTCGCATTCGAAGCAGTTGTTACAACTCGATAAGCCTTTCCACGCCCTAGCCGTCGAGATAGGATCTACAGACCCCAATCCCGAAAGGATTCCCACTGTGGCGACACAGCAGTTGCTTAGGGCTTGCTGTCATAGATAGGGAGGCTTCGACTGATCGCTTGATCCACTCCACTCCCCAGGAGTACCTCTTTTGGCGCAGCCTATGCGATAAGGGCAAAACCTGCTTCACATACCTCAATTTTCGCCCGATTAAGGAGATCCCGCCCACACTATTTGCCCTCCCTCAGTCTACTCCCTTCTTCATATATTCCTCCTTATACTGGGGGGGTCCACGCTAGGAAAGATGCTTCAAATGACATAGTATCACTTGAGCTCAAGCCTTTTAGCCGGATTGAAAGCCATATATCTTCTACCAAGTTCCTTTTGGCTGACCTCCTCTTGGAGACAAGTGGATATATTGGTGAGATTCCTGTTAACGACCATCTGGTCGGGTTTACTGGCCTGCATTGTGCATTGGTTTTTGGCAGTGTGGAGATTGTAACCCCTTTTATGGGTTAATCAAACCCCGATTTCAACAATACGGATTTTCTCGGTATTACACCGCTCATATGGGCTGCTCTGTGCGGGTAAGAGGAGATAGGAAAACTGCGATTAGAACAGCATATTATCATCCCCGACGAACCGGATAATTGCTTTCGTCGAACAGCACTCTCATGGGCCGCTAGGAAGGGACATGAGGTAATTGTGGGGCTATTTATTGGCCTGGGATCTGCCAAGCCTGATGGCACAGACGGTTGGTCGGGTGAGACACCGGGTGGTGAATATGATTCTTGGAAGGAGATATGTCAACCCCAACAGGCCAGACAAATATGATCAAACGCCATTTGTTGTCGGCAGTTGGCGTGGTTATCGTGTTTTGTTATATATTCTATCATGAACTCCGGGCGTATATCCGGTTGCGGCAGGCGTATTTGACTTCCCCGTAGCATAGGCTTCGAGCTAGTGCTACTACGGTTCTAGTTTCCAGTATTCCGAGAAAGTGGTTGACGGTTGAGGCGCTGGTTAGACTGTACGATGTGTTTGCTGGTTGAGTTCGAAATGTTTGCGTTAACCGTAGGTCTTCCCCTCTGGCCGTTAGGGTTGGGCTCACTATGTTAGTGATTATGAGGAGCTTCAGGGGAGGGTCGAGGAGAGAGATAAAATCGTCAAAAATCTCGAAGCTGTGGAAACGGAATCGATTAAAATGGCCAGGAAGAAGCAAATGCGGGAATTAAGTGAGAAGGATAGTTCCTCAGGGGAAAAAGCGCAGATTACCGATGCAGCCGTGGCGGAAGAGGAATTGCCTGCGGACCTGGCTTATCTTCTGGGAATCCCCACTAGATCCCCCAAGATCTCAATGATCACACGCGTGACAAGAGACCCAATAAAATCTGTTCGAGGTTTACTAAGGTCGGTCCCATCAGAGTTGTCCATGATGGGTTCTACAGACTCGGACACGGCGTGATCGGGGGCATTAGCACTATAACTGGGGGTGTAAGGCGGTTGAGTGGTCAAGTGGAAGATCACATGCCCGTGCGGCGTACGGATATCAAGCGGGTGGCGACGATTCGTCCACGAACCTCCTGTTGCTGGAAAACAAGCTCCCTAGCAACTTCGGGAAATTGGTGAAACATGGGAACCCGAAACTGGCGAGGATGGAGCACAGAGAAAGAGAGGATCAACACTTGCTCGCAATGAAGCTGTGTCTAGGGAGAATGGCAACGGCAGTCCTCAACGGACTCGGACCCTACCTACCACTGATCGAGCAATACCGGCGTTGCCAATCCTGACCCTGTGGGAAGTCAGCAGGCAGCAGGCAGCAGTCGATGCACCTCCTCGATGGATGTTTTGGAAAAAGACCCAAAGTCAGCGACGATCATGAGAACGACGATGATGAAATCCCTTCAACTACAGTTCACCTACATCACCGCATACGACTCGTTCTCTGGATTTACCGGCCGAAGGTCCTAGCAAGCAATATCCCAAGGCTTTCAACGAGACATACGCTGACGACAAACACGGAGACCCATTGTGGAAGCAGTACCTTTCATCAAACGATAGGCCCATGATGACTCTGCCCCCTTTTGGTGTGAAATGGTTGCCTTCTCTCCCACTCATTGGGAAGATGGTGGACACAATCTACTATTGTCGGAAGGAGGTTGCCCGTCTCAATGTCGAGATATAGCAGGACCAGAGCGCACCAGTACCCACTCATGAACTCTGCTTTTATCCAGTTCAACCGGCAAGTTGCCTCGCATATGGCCAGTCGCTTTCTCATTACATCCCGCAGCAGATGTGCCCTCGCCACATTGAGGTCTCTCCTGATGAAGTCATCTGGTCCAAAACGAAGATTTCTTGGTGGCAGAGGTATTTGCGCATTGCCGGTATTACTATAGCTGCAGGCGGTTTGATCGTTGGATGGGCTTTCCCGGTCGCCATTATTGGTTTGGTTTCTCAGATTGATTATCTCACGGAAACGGTCCCATGGCTGGGGTGGATTGATAAGCTTCCCAATTTTGTTCTTGGTCTGGTCCGAAGTGTTTTACCTCCAATGGGTTTGGCAATCTTGGTGGCATTGTTGCCCATTATCCTTAGTGCATTCGCGGAACTTCAGGGAAATCACACTGGTATGGCCATTGCGAGGGCTGTTCAGGAATGTATTTTGCTTTTCTGTTTATTCGGATTTTTCTCGTTGTCAATTTCTCATCCGGCATTACCGCCGATCTCCAGCAATTAACGGATAACACTGCATCTGCGCCATCAATTTTGGCCCAGAACCTACCGAAGGCGTCCAACCTCTTCTTCTGAGAACCTGCTACTACAAGCATTCACTGTTAGCGGTGGAGCAATTCTACAAATTGGGTCATTACTCGTACAATTCATTCCTAGTCCAATTGTTGACTACCGCTCGTCAGGAGTTTACCCCGGCGGCACGGCTTGCGCAGGCGAAATGGGGCACTCTCTTCCCGGTACATCTGGATTTGGGGCGCGTTGGGGTTGTTCACTCGGCCATCTCCCCATTGGTTCTCATCTTCAATGGCTGCACGTTCAGTCTTTTCTGGATAGTATATCGTTACAATCTTCTCTACTTCAACAACTTTCTCTTTGATACAGGAGGTTTGCTCTTCTCCAGGGCGGTCAACCAGTGGTTTACAGGAATATATGTTATGGAGGTTTGTTTGATTGGTCTCTTCCTTGTCCGGGATACCAAAGATCGTGTGTTTGCTTTCCTCGAGCAATTATCATGATCGTTGTCACGATCTTTACCGTCCTATAGTAATATCCTTTGAACTCGGCTTTCCGTCCATTGTTAACCCAATTGCCCATCACTCTGAAGGATGGTGCTGTTCTCCGCAGTGAAGCATTGGCGAAAGATAACGAAAGGCGAATACAGTCGGCTAGCGGCAACATCGTTCCGGAGGAGCAGGAATGCGAAGGTCTGAATGAGGGTTTTGCAGAGTGGGAAAAATGAGAGCGGCGCATGGATCAGCGTGCGGATGAGATTTAAATGAGGAAAATCCGCAACATCCGTGAAAAGAAGAAGGAAGGAATGTCGTCATTCTCAAGAGGCGGAAGACAGGCCAAGGGGCCAGACGCCAGAGACCCACAAATGAAATCGCGTCCTGCACCGCCATAGCAACAGCCGCATACTAGACCGAAGCTAATGTTGTTTGGAGACTTTTACCGATCAGATTGAAGACTTGTCGCCCGCGGAACGGGACATACTCGTTGGTATACCATTCCAACACGAGGCTCTCCGTGCGCAACGCCCAGTGACCCGGATACCAAGAGATGATCTGGTATTCCTAACGATGTGATCCGGTCCACGCATAGGTTTAGTGACAATGTCTGGATTAGCAACGAAAATATTGGTCTGGATCGCAAGGGTGGAGTGGTGTACAGGCGTCCGCCACCAGATTTTGATCAGCGGGACTCGGTGAAGCTATAATCCAAGCAAGCAACTACCAGTTATTTTGTATTCATTTTTCCCATCGTTTTGGTTTGCTCTATTTTATTCGATCGGCGTTCTGTTTCGCGATGAGTGCAGTATTATGCATATTTTTGACTCGAGTGATGATGGATGACGAAGTTGAGGTTAAGGGAAGAAGGGAAATTTGGGACGTTTCCTTACTTTGTACTATATTGGTATCATAACAACTTATAGGGTTGGCTTTTGTTGTATTGAAGGGATTGTGCTTGCGCTCGTAATACCATTGCCGCGCCCACGACGAAACTGGGCTGACGAACGGCAAGGTATTTGGAGGGCAAAAGAGAAATGGCCATAGGAGGGCAACAAAAAATTACTTGTTACTTATCCCTGTTCGTCATTGGCCCGGTTTCATTGCAAGTACGGTTAAAACTATACGAGTACTCGGTCCTTGGTGGCGATCTAATGATTATTTGATGGGACGATAATGTTTCCTGCAAAAGGATTCAAAGCTACAAAAATCGAACTCCTTGACTAGCTGCCTCGAAGCGACACCCAATTGAACTAGTGAGACCCAAGGCTTAGAAGGAACTTTCATTATATCAATGGATTTATTTAGAATTCGGCTAATTCTGTTGTTATTATGACGTTGTTCTGGGATATCATACCTGGTAACTTAATTACCGGTACTCCCACTTACTACTGTCTCCAAAAAGACCTCCGGTTTCCATAGCCACTAGAACAAGAATAATACCCTCGTCCAAGGTGTTGAGTCACTTGATCGCTGAAAAGACTTGAAAATCCGGTTTTTTGACCAAGTTTAATTAAGTGTTGCCAAATCTGGCTTTTGCACAACTGGCTGGGAAATTGAATATTCCAGGTGGACGAAGGAAGAATGCTAGGACTAAGAGCGATGAATGACATCATCCCGCCCATGGCACCCATCCAACTTTAAAATGTGAGGCTCCTTTCACAAAGACTAACGTGATCCGGCCCCGCGCCAACCATCCCGCTGCTAAGAAGCTTCCTTCAACCTTACCCTCTCAATACCGTTACCTAACCTAAAGAAAGATAGAAACCCTTTTAAAAAGAAACAAACGGGTGCCGAACTGTTCACCCATGTCGATTCTAATATCCCTCCAGAAACACTCTCCCGCCGGGACATTCCTCCAGTGGCGGAATTGATCTTCAGCGGGAAGTACGAAAAGATGGTCTTTCTGGTACTATACCCCTCTTTCCCAAAACCCCTCCGCCACAAGCTAACATGTCCCATAGTGCGGTGCCGGAATCTCCACCTCCGCCGGCATTCCGGACTTTCGCGCACCGGGTACGGGCCTCTACTCCAACCTCCAAACGCTAAATCTCCCTCACCCGGAGGCCGTCTTCGATAAAAGCTTCTTCCGCACCAATCCCCAACCTTTCTACACCCTCGCGAAATACCTGCACCCCGGCCAATTCACCCCGACCGTCACACGCCTTCAAATTGCTAACAGCAAAGAATAACTTGCTTCACCCAGAGCATAGACAGGCTGGAACGCGCCGGGGGGGTTCCGCCGGAGAAGCTCGTTGAAGCCCACGGCTCGTTCGCGGGGCAGTCATGCATAGATTGTCACGCCGAGTACCCGGCCGATAGGATGAAGAAGCACCTTCTCGCCGGAAGTGTGCCCCAGTGCGAGACTTGCACCTGGTTGGTGAAGCCGAATATTGTATTCTTTGGGGAGAGCTTGCCGAGGGAGTTTCACATGGGGCTTAGAATGGTCGAAGAGACGGACTTAGTGATCATAATGGGGAGCTCATTGAGTGTTTACCCCTTTGCGGCGCTTCCCGGACGGGTGAGGGAGGGAGCGGTCAAGGTTTTAATCAATAATGAGAGGGCGGAGGGGATTGGTGGCCGGGCGGACGATGTGCATTTGCTAGGCGGGTGCGATCGGGGGGTGAGAAGGCTGGCGGAGGGGCTGGGGTGGACGGAGGAGCTGGAAGAAGTTTGGAGGTCGGTCGGAGGTGGGAGTGATAAGGAGGCGGAAGCGCAGGCCGAGAGCAGCGGAGCTGCCGAACCGGTAGAAAGCATAGATGCGAAAGTCGGCCGTCTAACTGAAGAAGTTGAGCGTAGCCTATCCGTCTTTGACGGCTGGAAGGACAACGTCATGAAAGACCTTTCCACCCAAGAGACACGGATCGCTAAAATGGTCGAGGCTGACCTTCGAGGGGAGAACGGCGAAGTTAGCCTCGTGGACCAGAAGAAGCTTGGTGGGGCCGCGGCCGACCAACCAACTGGTTCTTCCGAGGACGGGACTAACCTCGATACCGCCGCCCGGGAGCCGGAGCATCTGGTGGGGAAAGCGGGTAGCGCTGGGGGTGAATGATTTTCCTAAATGTGGGATATGGAGATGAGGACGTTTGAATTGACAATTTTAGCTATTCTTGCTTTTTCGGTCCTCGCGGTATGCTCGTTGGTCAGTTGTTTTTGTTGAGCAATAAGTACGGATAATATACATTGGCCTTTTTGCATTAGACTTTCTGTTCGCGGGGTGCTATGATACCAACATGAGACTGTTGTACTGTACAGTACAGAATCCGCCGTCATGAATAATCACTCGCGTCACAACTTACGAGGGTTGGTTGTGTGGTCATGAAGCCCGTATATGAATTCTGCATCACACTCCTCCTCCATCATATACTTGAACTATTGATGCCCTTCCACCTTCCCGTGCCTTGCACACACCCAATTCTGCTTCTTTTCATTTCCTCATGACCGACCAACCCTGCGGGCTGCTTGCGTGCACCCCATTCCCTTCCCCCAACGATGCGTGATTCCGGCACCGACAACCCCAAATCCATAGCGGGAAGGATAACTTAATAATAATACCGTCATGGAATTGTAGGGGAAATGTTCCGCTTACCCGGTATGGTGCATGGGGGTAGGTAATTGAACCTTTAGGAGCTCTGCGAGATTCATTCGGAATCGCTCGTTGGCGGGAAGCTTGACGCACTTGGTGAGTTATAGACCGGTGACTTCATGGTAGAGGGAAGAGTGAGAAACAAGGAGGGTAGCCAGAGACTGTGGTGTTTGTCGGGACTGTAAGGGGAGGGGGGGGGTGGGGGTGGAAGTCTCTCTGGCGCCAGCCGTCGTATAGATCCGCACATCATTTTCGATATCGGATCAGATTTTGGCTAGAGACGGGCATTAAGGCTTGGGGCTTGTGGCAGCACACATGGCGCCACATCCGGAAGGAGTGGGAGTTGTGGACAAAATAGTGTGTGTAGAAGGGACTGGGCTCATGGTACGGTAGCCGAGGGTAAAAGCGAACTAGCGTGAGAGGAGGGGAATAAAAGGGAAAAAAAGAGAAAAGAAAATTCATTCCGCCCGGGCCCGAACCGGGGACCACCAGCGTGTTGGCTGGTGTAATAACAAGCTACACCACGAAACTATACGACACGCTTAACCCTAACCCCTAATGATACCTACAATTTTGCTGTCCTCCCTCTCCTCTCTTCCTCACTCATAGGGGAATTTGATCCAACACTTTCCTGGATACTACTAGTCTCGCCTTTATCAGAGGAATCAACCACCGCACGTTCATCAACATCACCTTATCATCTCACACACCCTCCGCTCGCTAATGACTCCCCAGTGCCAGCCCGGATATGCCCCCCTCAAAAGTGGTAATTGGCCTGTGCTCCGGCAACGTTCGCAAAACTCCGCCTGATTTTGCGAGTGCGCCATCTGAGATCTTAGTAAAGGCATGTGCTAGATGAAGTGGAACACCGGCATCGTTGGTTATTTGGTTAGAGATCTGTTTGCCAGCAACCGCGGGAGGAGAGGCCAGTCATCCAGAGGAAGGTCACGGGGATGCGGACCTCTCCATGCGATGTAACACGGCATTTGATATTGGTGAAAGCGACCGCCTCCCTGGGGGCCCGGGGCTCCCATGATGCGAAGATGGCAGGGCAGTGTCATTTTAAGAAGCTTGAGTGGCTTGCTTCGAGGTGGGTGGGCAAACCGATGGGAGGGCCGCTGCGCTCAGAAATGGTTCCGGCCCCAGCCGTAAAAGCAGCGCTACGAGAACGGGGGAGGCGGTAGAGGAAGGTCCAGGAGTGATCAAATTATGATTAGGATTCTGTGCGATTCCGCTCGGGGCGGGGGTAGGGGAGAGAAGAAGTGGGGTGGAATAGACTCCAGGAAGGGGGCTATTGGTATGCGGAGGACATGTATGAGTTTACTGGCTGCTGCGGAGGAAGAACGTATGTACTCCTGCCTACATTCTAAGGGTGGATCTGACTTTTCTGATAAGGAAGGCTGAGTTCTAGGTATACCATTCGCTCCCTCCTGCCCTCGATATCGATTACCCTGTCTACTAGCATCCCTAAAGCAAATTGCCTACAAAAAAATAGACGGTCGGGTGTGCGCCATTCTACAGATTTCGACATACCGCCACATAACTCTACGCCAATTTCCTAGGATACAGAGGTGGACGCCCACGATCCGCATCATGTTCAAAGAATGGAGATGATCGTCTCTCCTATTACTTCTACACCGGAGACTCAATGTGTCGTTAGGACAATTCTGCGTGGGGAATATGAGTCGATAGTCAAGGAGGTAGAGGAAGGTAATAAGCGGGTGCAAAGGTATCTTGTTGCTACGGATTTAAGTGGGGAGGCCTACCATGCTCCGGAGTAGAAAATTGGAATGGTTCTGGGAGATAGGGATACTCTGATGGCCATATATGCCATCGATCGGGATATGGTGGAAGATGGCGACAAGATTGTTCCGGATGACAAGATAGCGGGAGAATTGAGTGGCAATGCTGCCGCCATGGGGACCAGCCTTGCGGCTATGAACATGCCTCATACGCCCGGAACACGCTCTCCGATATCCAACATTGGTGATATTTTGGAGAGGAGTAGCGAGCGCACGGAGGGAGAGCGGGAGAGGTTCATTGCAGTAGAGGCAATCACTAAGCTGGTGGAAAAGCTTTTGGGGGAGTCGAGGCGTCACGTCGGGCCGCTGTAGTGGTGATTCACTACGGGAGTCCGAAGCGTCTTCTCACTGAAATCCTGAGTTTGTAATTCATTTCTCGATATATGATTGTCCGGCTAATATGATTTAGATCAACTTCATATACCCTACACTTGTGGTCCTTGGTTCCCATGGTAGAATTGCACTAGAGGGGTGGGCACCTTGAATTACACTCTGTTCGTATTACATCATAAACTAACTCATCACCTAGCGTCCTTCTGGGGTCCTTCTCGAATTACCAGGTCACTGAATCCTCTGTCCTTGTCATGGTTTCCCAGAAAAAGCTCAAACATGCTAAAAGGTTTGCTAATACAAACGTCCTGCAGCCCAATAACCTCATGGCAAGCACTCAGGCAGGCCGCCTCACTGATGCAAAGGTGGACAAACTACTATCCCAACTCGTCGGAGGGTGAGCTGTGGGAGGTCCGAGTTTGGGACAATGGAGTATTCTCAATGTATTTTTTTCTGTTTCTCTTCTCTTTCTCCACGTCAGATATCATCATCATAATAGAGGATAACTAGTCACAAGCTCTCACTCGTGCGAATAAATTATGCTATTAACTGTATTAATGACCAGTCTCACTCTCTCTTGCTTTTCCTTCGTCTGGTTGAAGGGTTCCCTAGCCTTATGAATTCACGAGCAGCCGCTTGGAGCCAGTGAAATAGATGGCGGTGGGAATGAAGAAGGGAAAAAAAGAGTTCTAGAAATGAGAAAAAGAGAATAATTTCGGCCGGGTTCATACTGGAGACCACAAGTGTGTTGGACTGATGTAGTAACCAATTACGCCACGAAAGGGCATCACCATTGTATTTCAGCATTTTTTTTGCAGAATGTTGTCCACGTTGCGTATCGGCCTGGAGGGCGCAAGTGGAGCGGGGCTGATTTCGGACGCCGTTAGACGTTGTGCTGTGGTTCTATGCGAAGCCGAGCAGGGGTTGATGGTTTTGGGTTCGTGGAAGCAAAGGTTTCCTATCTCCGTTGGGGTTCGTGTTCGTCCTCTGTTCACTGTTACCTCCTTGCATTTTATCAACTACACAACTCCTGTGTCAGTCCATGCATTCCTTTCCTCTACCTCACCGCAAACATCCTTTTTATTTCCTTCAAGGCATATCCTCCTTTTATTCCTGTTTTCCCTCAGCTAGTGAACGAAATGATTGATAGACCGACATAGGCATTCAAACATGCCACCCCCCTGACCGCTCCGCATTGCGTAATACTTTTATCTATGCTTCCAAGCAGTGATGGCCACGAGCATGATCGAGCAGCCCATTGAGGTCATGCTCGACTATGATCTGATCGAGAGGAAGCCGTGATCGAATGATCGATCGGCGGATGGATTATGATCGAGTGATCGATCGTGATGGCCTTTTTGCGCTGGGACCTGCCATGTCTGCCAACACACAACCAAAGTAAATCTGTGGCTGCTCGAGTATGATCGAGGATGCTCTATTGTGATCGAGTATGATCGAAGATGCTCGTTTATGATCGAAGATGCTCGCTTATCATCAACTGCACGTGGTGGGTGTTCCTATCTTCCATATACGATATCCAATATTGTCTACTGTATTTCTGTGTACAGTCGTGTCTGAAAGGTCTACGTACCCCTCACGGCTACGGCACTACCACCACAAATAATGATATTAACTACACCAAAAAAATCACTTGAGTACAATTTTAAAATCGATGAAAGTAGAAATAGAAAATAACAGTTTCCTAATGCTACCATTTTGTATGGCATCCATCTGCATCCAATACAGCCTGAATTCTCTCAGGCATTCTCTGAATACACCCATCAAATGTCCCTTGGGGAATGAGGCCCCACTCTTCTTTTGCTGCCTGAAATAACTCAGCAGCACTATGGGGCCTTCTCTCAACCTTGGAGAATCGCTTTCTGAGGGTTTCTTTGACAATTGCCCAAGCATTCTCAATAGGGCTAAGATCTGGTGAGTTGGGAGGCCAAACCAATCTGATATCCACAGTCCTCCTGCAATTTTAGTTTTCTGCTCCATTGTGCCATGATGCATTATTAGCAGCCATATAGATGGTTTCAGGAGCCCTATTTATCCCTTCTATGAAGGGGATAAGATATGGCTGGTTGATCTCAGTTGCATATTGGTGGGCATTGAGACCAAGCCTGTCTCTCTTGCTGGTCCTTTCCTCCTCACTCCTCTTCCTCACAAGAATCAGCTCTGTCCTCCCTCCATGCATCATTGCAGCATATACATCTATATTGGTGCCTCCTGACTTAAAGCTAGGCTTTAAGTTCTTTTCTTCCAACTCTTCACCTGGTCTAAGTCTGACCTTCCTTCCCACTAGATTTAGATCATATTCAATTGTGGTCTTATCTACAAAAACAACCCATTTCTAAGCTCTTGTCCAGTTCCTCCTTACCCTAAAAAATACCTTTCTCTTTTCCTTCTGTCCTTTTCTCCAAAAAGGCCTTTTCCTAGGTATCCTAAGCTTAAAACCAGCTTCTTTGGATATCTTGCTAACAGTATCTCCTCCAAGACCAATATTGGATTTGTTGGTAATGTCTCTTAGTACTAAATGAGGCTCGGCATCGATAATATCGAGAATTACTTGCCTTTTGGCATCAGTCATCTTGGTTGGTCTGCCAGATCTGAGGGCATCAAGGGTGTTTCCATCTCTGGATTTGGCATTTCTGACCACTGTTGAAACAGTTGACTTGGAGAGGTTCATAAGCTTTGAAATTTTACCATACCCATATCATTATATTTATATAGGGCATAGATTTCCCTTTTCTGGTCTTCTCTAGGGGTTTGAGAATGTGGTGGTGCCATAGTGCAGGGGGTGGTGTTGAGGTGATCGATGGTTGCGGCATTGCCAAGAGGGGTACATAGACCTTTCAGCCACGACTGTACTAATAGCATAGCCACTAAGATTCAGGTTCCCGAAAACTAATCCATACAAATAGTACCCTCCTGGTCCTCACTTTTGGCAGCACTCTCTCCATCTGCCTCATAAGCCCCCTCCTCCCCAAGCAATTCTCCTACAAATTCCTCCGTCTCATACTCTACTAATCCGAGCCATGCTTTACTGAGTATGAGAAGCCGAACAGTGTTTGCGTCCAGGCGGGTTCTCTTTTTTGTAACTATGTCCCCGGCCACGGAAAATGCTTGTTCTCCACTCAAACTGGAGCATCCCTCCCGCTGCGTCG
>NW_003299032.1:0-13552 GCF_000151645.1 Tuber melanosporum
TAGAGGTAGGTCAATAATGTCCTGTCATCCTGCTAGTGGGTACAATAACCTCTCAGATATTATTCTGGGGCCTAATTTACCTGCTCTGTCTGACCATCAGTTTCTGGATGGAATGTAGTTATGACATTGAGTTTTACCTCCAATAGTCCCACTATGCTAATCCAATATCTTTATGTGAATAAACTATCTCAGTTGGAGATAATTAATTCATGGAGTTCAGGCAGTCCACATATCTATTTAAGAACTTCTAGAGCATGTTCCTTGATTGGTACCTCTGTAGTGATGGGGATTAAATGTGCCATTATTGAAAACCTATCAACAATGACCAAAATCTAGGTAAAAAATCCTCAGAATCTTCTAGTGGCACAATGAAGTCTATTGATATTATGTTCCGTGGCCTCCCAGCAACATCAATCTGTTCTAAGAGTCCAAACATCTCATGTGTGACAGGGTTTACCCTTTGTCGGACATTGCAAAACCTAATATAGTCTTTGACATCAGGTTCTATCATCTGCCAGTGACAGGAGGCTTTAACTTTGCTAATAGTCTTATAAGTCCTGAACTGTCTGTCTAGGCATGAGTCATGTTCTACCTGCATGATCTATGCCTTGAGGCCTTGATGCTCCATTATGTAGTAATGCTTCACGTAGCAGAGGAGGTGATTCACCATTAATAAGTTAGAGTCAATATTTTTGTCTGCTTAAATGACAGACTTGTAAATACTTTGATAGGTATCATTATTAGTGACAGTGACAATTATTGAATACAGTATTCCTGATTTTCACTGGAAGCCCACACACTGTTGCAACAATAGTAATTGCAGGATGTCTTTCTCATCACCATTCGAATAGTGTTTAGGGTGGAGAAACATCATTTGCTGACCCTATTTTACTAAATTATTCCCGTCTTCAGGGCAGAACTCCAAGCTCCATAACAATGCATGAGCCTTTCTATTCAGCCATCCCTTACATTAGACAACCTTAAAGTTAAATGGTTAATGGAATTGCATCCAGCCATACTGCCTGCAATTCAGTATCGTAGTACTAGTAAAGTACTCCAAATTCTTAAAATCAGTATAAATAGTTATGTGATCAGATAATGAATGCAAGAGAGGATACCATTCTTTGACAGCAGCAACAATAGCAGACATCTCTTTACAATACACATCATAATGTATCTTGATGGGCAAGAACTTCTGGTGATGCTAGGCTGCTAGAGTCCATGTACTATCTTTACATAATCGTGATGGTATGGCTTCCAATGCAAAAGCAGTAGTGTCTTTTCTAATTTAGTTAACTGTTTGGAATCAAAATGGACTAGAATGGGGTATCCAATAAATATTGCTTTAAGGAGACTAAAGCCTTCATCAGGCATTGGACCGCATTACCATTGGGCCTTGTTCTTTGTTAAGTGAGTCAATGGCTATGTTATGTGGCTAAAGCCTTCAATAAACTGACAATAGAAGTTTGCAAAATACAGAATGCTTTGTACATCAATAACTGATTTTGGTGGAGTGTATACTTCAATCAGGTTTAGCTTCTCTGTAGTCATCATGCTACCGTAAAAATTAGGAAGAGCCAGAATACACAATCAAGGATAGAAATTAGGCGAGACTTATGAGAAAATATGCAAATATCAGTGGCGAAAAAAAAGAAAAAAAAGAAGAGAAAATCTAGTGTAATTTAGTCACAATCAACATATTCTATAGCTTCAGTATCATGAAAACAGTCCCCTTCTGAAAGGTCTGTTCTGGCTCCATCCAGGCTGGCCGGTCCTGATATAGGAGACGTGGTACAAGAACCCTCCATCCAAGCAGAATCACCGATAACTAGCAGTTCGGATGGAATACCCTTCACAGCTAGCTCATCATTACAAGGCCTATCAATGGGTTATGCAAGACCGTGCTAACCAAATATATTAACAATAACACTAGATCATGTATTGCAGAAAGTCTTCAATGCTTGACCCACATACCAAGTGATGAGTCCCCGCCTCTCACCTATAGCAGCTGCATTATTCCTTTAAATTTCCTGAACGTTCAGGGATGTCCGGCTCTCATAAGGGTCCAATGCCTCATCCATGAGATCTCGTAGTATCCTCTTGACGGGCTTATTAACAGCCACATCTCATGGTTGAACCTGGCCCATACATCCTGCTGGAATCAAGGATGGAAGGATATTTTGAGTTTGAAAATTGGCTAAAACAGAAGGTGTATAGTGAAACATAGCTACATCAGGGGCAAGTAATGGTGGTCCTGATGGCATATTGGGAACTAGGTAGTTATTTGTCCAATGCATAAGAAGATCCGAATTCATATATGCATTTTCATTCCAATACATGTTAACTCAATGATCATAATGAGCTATTGCTTCTTTTTGGCATTGTAAATGATGTCTGCTTCGCTCAGTATAGGTCTCTTTCCCATGGAAAACATTAACTGGCTTAACCTGTGATTTCCCTGAAGCAAAGATTGCAAGCACTAGTGTGACCTGTCTTTTATCTCAGCCACTATTTGATGCCTTCACCTGCACTGTCCGACTCCCTTGATCTGCATAGGTTTGCCTATCAAGATATTTAAATGGAAGTGGAGTCTCATCCATATTGCATATACTATCAAGCATATAATGTCCAACTACATGCATTTCATCACCAAATATACCCTCAGAGCAAAGAAGAGAATTTCTTCGATTGAATCTTATCCATGCTAGATTTGAATACAGGTAATCCGCTGGGACCTTTTGGGATTTATTTGTGGCAAACCATAGGATCATATTTTGTCGCAATAAAAAACCATGGAGCTAGCTATTGGAAAATAGAAACTTGGGAATATAGACATGTTGTGCTGGATAGCAGGAAATATAGGTGCCCTGAGTGGTACAGTAAAACCACCCTCGATGCACACTTTTACATGCATCTCGCCTCTCACGATAGGTCTTGTAAAGGACTGCTTCCCACACAGGCCATTGACAGTAGGCCACTCCTGCCTTATGGCATCTCATATGCCAAGTGCTATTAAGAATAGAAGCTTCGTTTTTCCTCCACTTGTAAACTGTCAATAGTGGAACCTTATATCGCTCACCATTTCCCAACCATAGGGGCTCTGCTGAAGAATTGAATCTATAGCTTCCTCATTTAGCAGCTTTGCATGCTTCCACTATATTAAGACCTTAATCTTAAAATCACGGCAATATGAGAGGTGAATTTCGGTAACCAGTGATGCGAACATTGTCAGTACTGAACTGCTAGTAATATGCTATGAGGTAGGACCTGGGTACTTTGATCAGAGCATAAAGGTGACCGTTTGCTCCTTCCGAAATCTCGGCACTTCATAGTAGTTAGGTAAGGCTGCTGGCAACTGAGTTTGAAATAATTCTAAATTACGAGTAGTATGCTGTTCAGGATTAAGAAGTAAAGAAAGAGCCATTGTAGGAGATATATAGAAAATAAGAAACCGTGAAAACTTAGAATAATCAGAAACATTTTGAGAAACTTGTACTTTGTTGGATATTAAATACTAGAATATAAAAAAAATCATTTGGCCATATCCTATTCCATTTATATACCTCTTTACTTGCTTCTTATCATGCCACCTCCTATGTTCTCTTGCTATAATAATAGTATCTTGACCACAATAGATGTTCAGCTCTGATTCTCAACTGCATACTTGAAAATATGTCTCAGAGACATAGCCACCTGGAGCAGTAAATTCTGAGTCTCAACCCGGGGAGGAACTGCTCTCTGGAGGACTATAGTGGAACTCTAAATCGGTAAGCTTAAAGGGATCAGCTTGGTAAATGGAATTACTGGTATTTGGAACGGTCAGCCAGCCGGGTTTTGGTAAAAATGAAGCTAGGAGACCTGCATGCAAGAGTAAGCAAGGAGAGCACTCACGAGAAAAGAGAGTAGTATATGACCAAATACAATGCTTATACTCTCCAGAGCATCAAACGGGCTCAATTACTTCAAGTCACTTGTATTTGTTCATCCTGTAGGCAAGCTTCTGCAGTATGGTTGAAGGGTGAACTGGTGATATTGATGAATAGATTGGTGTTGTCATAGTTTGCTGTACGATTAAGACTCTCACTTATGTGATTTGGTTTATGTTTCCGTGCCACTACCCGGCACAATCCTTGCTAGCGTATACTGGTTCTTCCCAATTTTTACAGTACCACTGTCTGATATATAGCATGCTACAAATTACACTTCTCTTTTATCGAATGTAGACTTCTTAATGCTCCTGCAAATGCCTGTTTTGTATAGTCTTTGCATAATATAATGGAGGACAGAAACATGTTCTTCTAGAGTCTGTGAGTAGATCATGTTATCAACCATATAGGCAACAACTCCTTTGTCTAACAAGTCTAAGAAGACATTATTTATCATACTCTGGAACATAGACAGCAGCATTGCACAGCTAGGCTTCGATATGGGGCCGCGTTTCTTGGTAGTGCGGACAGGATAACCTCTGCTAATCACTTTAACTGCGTAAAAATATCAGCCAAAGTGGACCAAAACTGATGGAGATAGAGATATTTGAAGTTGTTGAACCTTAAAGAGCTATAATAGACCCAGCTTTGGTCTGACCTGGAAGATTATTTTTTTAACATGATGTTAATAACTAGCTCTTAGCTCCACATTTGTCAGAAACAGGGCCCCGTAATGAATACTATCCACAACTCAGATAGCATTACCACATACTCCTACAATCCATAAAGACAGGAAAATGCTGTCCTCCACTCTTCTCCATCTGCTATCCCAAGGAGATTATAGTCATTCTTCATGTCCAACTTAGTGAAGCCAGTGGTCTTTCCAAGTCTATCCCACAAGTCCATCATCAATGGTAAAGGATATTTACTCTTGACTGTAATCTTATTCAGCCCTCTATAATCAATACATATTCTCAATAAACCATCAGGTTTGGGAACAAGGAAGATTGGGCCTGTGGCTGGGGAATTAGATCTTCTTGTCTTTCCTATTGTCAACATCTCATTGAGATACTCTTCTAAGACCTTGACCTCATTCACAGACAAGAGGTATATTGGACCAAATGGAGGAGTTGTTTTCGGCATTAATTCCATCATATAATTGTACTCTGATTATTGTAGTAACACATCTATTGTTTGCTGGCAAAATATATTGCCATAGTCCTTATATTCCAGACAAAGACTAAGCCCAATATCCTTGCCATATTCTCCTGTGAAATGGACATATCCAAGAAGATATAATTGAGCTTGGCCCTCTACCAATAGCTCTTCTTCCATTATAAACTCTATCTGTCTCTGTCCTACTAGGCATTTGACCTTACCAAGAACTCATCTGCAAGTAAAACTCCAAGATTCCCAGTCAATATTAGCATTATATTCATGGAGCCATGACATAGGAAGATAACCATCAATCTTCTTATTAGATATATCTACCAGTTCAAATCACAGGTCATTGACATAACTACCAGTACATATCTTCAGGGTCTGAGTATTGTAAAGCCCTCAGTTGGGAATATGATTCCCACTAGTATCCTTGATAGCAACCACAACTTTCCTCTGTACACAAAGCACTTGTGTCTGTCTGCTTTGCCCATTGAGTGATTAGCACTACCCCCATAGTGCTACTATCTAACAACAATACAGTCTCACTTGTAAAATTCTTTCTGACACTGCTCCATTCTTGTATAACTCAAACTCAGATAAACCTGAAATGGTTCCAGAAGCCTGCTAGCTGCACCTTCTTTATTATGGTTTCTTTTATAAAAATGGTAACAGAAGTCTCATGCCTTTCGACACAACAGTGGCCCCAACAGGTTAATGATGTTACGGTTTCAAATCACAGTATCTCAATAGCTAGAGTGTTTACTATGATACCAGCCTGATTTTGGGCACTAGATAGTACTTAGGTAAACTTGATAGTAAAATTTCTTTACTCTAATGAAGACAGGCCTAATGTGAAAATCAATTAAGCCAGGCAACGGAAAAGAGGTTCGCTTCCACTACTAAGGAAATATTCCATCAAAGTAAGGAAACAACCTATTTACGCATCAATTTAATTAGAATATAAAAGAGAAATCAATCAAGACTAACAAGATAAGAGAATCCTCACATTTAACTTCGCATGCTCTAAAGTCCTTATTCTATTACAGACCGCAACTAGCTAGAACATCTAAGACCCCTTATTAGTCTATATCGACTGCAGGATTTCTTAGGTTATACTTACTTTGAAAGTTCTCTATATAACTTCATGAAGCTATGTTAGTGTCACGAACGTGGCTTAGCATGGAAAAGGTTTTCACGTGACACATGGTTATAAGTCACAGGTATGTTATTGTTTTGCGCATATAACTCATTCGGGTTATATGATTTGTTATGTGTGGGATTTGTGATGCTTTCGCACATGGCTCAAATATGAGTCATGGGACATGGGCCTGACGAGTATGCCTCGCGAGTGTGCCTTGCTGGTAAGCCTTGCGCATATGATTTACGTTTCACACATGACCTCATTATGAGGTCATGGGTTTCGCGCATATGACTCAGTCGAGTCATATGACTTGTTTATTGAGTTATCATTTGTTTATGAGTTTCGCACATGACCTCGCTATAAGGTCATAGGTTTTGAGCATGTGATCACTTTGGTCACATGACTAGTTTGTTTTGATTTGGTTTTGCACATGTGACCACTTTAGGCCACATGATTAAAGGCAGGAAGAACACTATATAAGGAGGCCGAAGCGGCCGAGGAAGATAGGTTCTTCATGCTTTGTTCTAAGTACTTTTCCTACTTATTACTTTAACGAATATAAAACACCTTTACTATCGTTATCTTTATTGCAACGTTATCATTACGCCAAGGAAGGCGCCTTACGAAGAAGAGTTAGAGAAAGCTTACGATAGCCATTCCCGGTAGAAGACAAGGGTCTTGTACTATCGGTAACGAAGTCAGAGGCTTAAAGCTATCGTAAGACAAAGAAAGAAGAGGACAAGAAGAGAAGTATCGTTCCCTGTCGCCAAGCACTAACTATCTGAGAAGGGATTGTTACAGTCAGTGTCTTGTTATTTTTTCAGCAGGAAAGCAACTTAGCTATTATGCACAATCTGTATTGACTTCCAGGTTGTCGGGAGACGAGCTTAGGACTTCCAGCAACTTCTTTGAAGGTTGTCCATCAACAAGAAGAACTTTGTTGTTTGATGCTGCATTGAATTCAGCCTCTTCAGCCTCTAGACACTTGGTTATTGACTCAACCCTGATGGTAGCAGTAACAACCGGGTTGGTAGAGACAGATTTCTGCCAAAGATGACACAGGTGTTCACATTGTATGCACCACGACTCATCTTTCTGCTTATTGACACCAGCAGAAGAGATATTCTCATGAGCATTAGTATGCCCAGAATTCTCTAGTGCTTATGATGTACCAGCAAAAGACCAGAACGCTACCAGGTTGGTCTCAACTCAATCCTCTTCCCTCCATTTCACTTCTTTTCCCACTTTTGATAACCTCTCCTCATTCTTGCCCTCAGACTTAATTTAGCTCCATCAGTAAAGATTTACCCTACGCTGGGTGTGTCGGCCCGGTGTCCTGACACATGTGGTGTACCATCCACGTCCCCTGTATCCTGAGCGTCTGGAGTTGTGTAGCAACGCCCTAAGAATTATGTGCATTATGTGTTGCCACCCTCTGTTTCTTTATACCTGATGCCTCTAGGCCCTTGCTGCCAAGTCACTCAGACGTCCTGACAACGTCCTGTGTGCCCCCCGCCCTTATGCCATGTCATGGTAGAACACCGGACAAGTTGCCCAGTAACTAAGTTCTGATGCTTTGCTTGCATCCTTTGATCTCTGAAGGGCACCACATGTTGCCGCCCTTGGTTGCACTGCTGCTCGTTCTACAGTTACATTTTCTGATGCTCTCTGATGCGCCCACGAACTCCATTTCCCGCTCTCAATATAACAATCTCAACTTCCTCTCTCAATTATGTCCTGACATCTTCTTGTTGTTCCAATGAGACCATGAGGTCACAACAAGGCAACAACAATTCGAGTTCGTCTGCCAGTGGTATCTCTGTTATGTTCTCTCAATATCTGATGTCCATCCCGTGGGTGGCCTTGTATCCTTTGATGCTGATGGCTGCCTGAACATCCCTGGGCCCTAGTATCTACACTGGTACTCATGATTCTTGATATCACTACTTCCCTAATTCTCTAGTTAAAATCTCGATCCCATGTACTGTAGTTTAAATATTACTCTTCTATTATTTCTACGTAACCCCGAAAGCCCTACACATCTTGCATCCCACATTATTGTTATCTTTGCCCCATCGTGGTGTCGAGATATAGGAAATTCTAATGGCCACGGAAGTTTACAGAGATTATATCCGACACAGATGTACAACGTCGGAGTAGTGACATTCTGCGAAATCTCCTCCTGCTTTACTTACATGCTTGAAATGTCTTCGGGGATTAACTGTGGCCCTGAGAGTGCAAGATCTGCGTTCGTTGAGACGGTGCAGTTTGATTTGGTGATTTTTCAATAGATCACATTGAACTTCCTGAAATATATCGAACTGTTGACCAACCATCGCCCGTCCACCTCAGGTATCAGGCGGGCCAGGCCTAGGATAGTGCCAATATCTACCACTGTAAACCTCTGCGGATATAGCATTGTTGGCAGATCTACAGTGACAAGAACCTGTAACTCTAATAGGAGTCCAGAGTTTAGTGCATTTAACATCTGAACACCTGCCAGACATTAGACTATATTATGGTGCCAGTAGTCGGACTGCTTGAATAGTGCAAGGAGTTTCCAGGAGTAGACAGCCCCGTAGTGCACCATACAATTGCTTTCTACCAATCTGTATCCAAACCCAATCATTGTGAGTTGCTTGATTTTGGAAAAGCTTGGTACCAGAACATCGCACCAGGTGGATGTCATGAACATGGGTTTCCTGGCACGCTACAACTCAGATTTCAAGTTGGGTCAATTGTTCACTGGATAGTTTTCCAAGTATTCCCGGTTCTTGAATCAACTGGCGCTGAAAGGGCAAGCTCTGCTGGCTATATCGAACCAATTCAATACACATATTGTCGCTCGAGATGTTCCACATTTTGCATAAATCACTAGGGTGGTTAATATCTCCATGGCATCACTTAAGGGCCCAACGGCGTGTCGGTTACGCGGATTTCCTACTTATTTTGTCCAAAAGATCCATGACGTCTGCCAGGATATCAGCTCCAGAGCATCTCATGGCATCTAGGTTCAAAAGTCGCATTCAGATTGCATGGTATCGACCATAACTCTGGAGGATCTGCTGCACAGCATCATTTTTATTCGAACGTCGCTATCCGTCTTTTGTCTGCTCTTTATGTCCTAACTCGAGAAACTCAGTAGAATACTGCAGAATGTTGAAAAACTGGTACAAATGTTGGCGAAAGTAACGAACTAGATGCATGATAATGAACTTGAAATGAGACTCTCCTTGTATCAATTCCACACATTGGTCATTATCTTCTCCCTGGTGCTGCTGCTGTATGCGGGACCTCTTGGATCTAGCCACACATTGATCTACCAGCGTTCTCCGATGTCATAACTTGGTTCGCTGGTCTTGAATCTTTGCCTGCGTCCATTTAGACATTCTAAATTCCAAGAAGATATCCTTTGTTGAGTGAAATTGATTAAGATATTGATCCATATAATCAACTGTCTCATGTGTCTGGCTGTGGTGTTGTGCCATCAGACTGAATCTAGTAATGAACGGACAAAGGCAAGTGCTCATTTGAAGGGTAGGTGTTGCGTACTATCAGGCTGTCTCAAGGCCACCACCAGAACTCCTGTAAGACCACATCCCAAGTTCCTCATCTTTTTTCCTTGCTACTGGGTAGCTTCGCAGTATGCTTTCAAGTGTACAATGAACCTCAGGCAGGGAGGTAATGTTTTTCAGGCATCATCAAACGCCTCTAGCCTGGCATGTGTCTTAAGCAATCCCTGAACGCAATCTATCATGTGCTTGAATCGTCCAAGATAAAAAGTGTGGAGCAGATCTGGCTGGTGCTGGCCAGAGGGTACAATGTGTGGTGGTCCATCAAAAACAGTTTACCTGATCTTGATACCGAGAAGACCAAACATGGTGTGGACGTTGCCCGACTTGGACTTCTCCAAGTGCTTTTTAACCTCTTGTTCCTGGCGCTTATATCTCCCAAAATCTCTCACTGGGTATCTATTACACGAGTTTTGGATCCTAACATATCCGCAGGTATCTCACATTTGGGACAGTCGTTGGATTTTACCCTATGTAGTGCATCGTTTTCCACATAGTCCGCAATCCAGGCTTTGAGGACAGGGAAACATGTCCGTATTTTCCCATCTGCACAGTCAATTGTCATACCATCAAGCATGGCCTCTTGCAAGGGCTCGAATAGGAGCTTGAATACAGCTTATAGTATGTGAGTGTTGATTTGTCTCTGTAGTTCGTTTGCAGAAGAAGACTGCATGAGCTTCAATAAGACGGGCAATACCACTAGAAGCAGAACTGCCATTCATCCACGTTGGTTATGGATGGTTGACCAAATAATCACCAACTGTGATGTACTCTGGCCATGTCTTCTTGTCACTGGAAAAGCTGGTGAGATGGATTTGAATTAACATCCCAATAATCAAAACCAGAGTTGCGCCTGGTGGAAGTGTTTCCTGTCATGGGTTTACTTCTTTTTCTGTCAAAAAGAGTGCAATTCCTTTTAGTGGAGTACCTGAACTTCCCACCACCAGTCCACTGTATGCATTTCTACACATACTCTTTGTCCATAGGGATCACATTCACATCACGGCATGTAAACTAAATCATCTGGGTAGGCTCTTTGACAAAGAAGATATCGGACACAGTCTAGAACATTACCGTAAAACAATGGCAAAGTTCTCGCGCAATGCTCAACCTGGGCCTCGAACCCTTGTAGATATGAGCTGTATGGATCTAGTGAGGGGAGGTGGTTCACGAGTGTATGCTTCGCACTATAGCCAACATCAGCCAAATTACCAAGGCCAATTGAAAAGTATTTATTAATCCGTGCTTTGGATACCTTGCTTTGTATGAACGAAGATGCAAGTATGAAATTATGCACACTATTAAATGGTGCCCACAAGTCCTCACACAGATCTCTGTATTCTTCTGGAAATCCCCGCACATCTCCAATAGTGTCCCCGCATACTGGGATAATACTCTGGTTCACTGAGTGCCGAAGAAGCGTCGATCAAATTCTGCGATCCCGTGTCAGACTTATGCACAATTCCATCATTAATGGTCTCTAGTTGGCAGGTAACAGGATCAGGGTCGGATTGATAGGTGGAATCAGGCTGAATATGCTGGTAGTCCGGGGTCTCTTGAGGCAATCGGTGGGATTTTGTGTCCTGGAAACGCTTTGACAAAGGAGTACTCTGTATAGGGGAGATGAGGGGAGTGCAGAAGCTTGCATGTGCCGTTCGCAGATGTCTGTCATTTGAGCCGGGATTGGCATACTAGTGGCAACAAAGTGAATATTTGGTAGGCATTGCTGGACGAAGGTTAGTGGATTTGGAGAAGCCTGTATGTATGATGAGGTGTAAGTGGAAGGCATACTGTTCCGTGTGTAGATTTGGATATCAGCTAGGGCCAAATTCACATCACCCAAGAAAGAGCTACGGGTCTATTCAGTTTAGGATATATCTTTGCATGTATCATGTGTGTTCGGCTGTTCCTTTCTGTTATATCGTTTTATGAGAATGTGGACCGCGATATCTCGTTTCATCGGCTTGTGGACCCAAGACGTCGTGCTTTTCAGTCTACAGCTGTATGATGTCCTATTTTTAACTTAAAACACATATGGGCTGGAGATGTCTGGTACTCCTGGACTCGATATTACACGCGAATGTTCAAATTATATCAGGCTGCCTTGAATGTCAAAAAATGACCTTGGATATTTAAACAGAATTAATCACAACCAAGGGAAGGTCACGTCAGTCACACCAGGAAAAATATTCACAATATTCATAACATCCACTGCACTTACAATATCAACACTCAGAACAAAGCAAAAGATATCATGTAAAGCAATAACAATATACAGTACGTCCACTCGCTAATTGTTCCAAAGGGACATATGACTTCACCAGAACCCATCTACCAGCTTCCTGCCATTGCGACTTTTGGAGAGATTATGCCTGCAAGAGCCAGTAACCAAGGAATCAGCACATATAAGATCTTGCTTCACTTTATGCCAGATGATGCTGGGGGACAGCTCTATATGGTATGGCAAAATACTATCAAAGGCCAAATATTAGCAAGGAACTTTACTATTAGCAACACATTCCTGAAAGCTAATTTCAGCGAGATTTTTCAGGGCATGAGGGGATTATGTACTACCTGCGATTGTCTTATGACGGCGGGGAATAGTAATGTGCCCTGCAGGTGACAGATCGAAGAGGCCATCATTACACTCAATAAGGACTGTGGTAAGAACTTAACAGATACTGTTCTGAAAGGTCTAGTGCCTCAACTGGTGCCGGGTGCCTCTGCAATCGTCCCAGCACATGTGACTATTAATCAGCTGTTGCTACTGCCTGGTGGAATTGTCTAATGGGGTCTCAATGCAGAACAATGTCTTGCACCGCAGCTGGAAGTAGTCCATGCTACGCAAGATGACCAGGTTGATGCGCATGGCGAGTATGATGAGGATGACGGCAATGACGGCGGTGACACGGGTGACCTGATGGACATGGATAGATGACCTTTCACCAGATTGGGCCACAAGGATGACAACAATGGCAAGGACCTCTATTAACCCCCTACTATAAATACACATCATAAACATGTACCGAAAGGAGTCCCAGCTTCACATGAAGCGCAAAATGTGTCTTCACATCCTGCACTTGCACACCCACCCCCAGAACCACCTGTTAATGTTCAACTGGTTAGTTCATTTCCCTACAAGTTGTTGAAGTCGAGCCTCCACGTACTGACAAGTGAAATATAGATTGGAGTGCATTATATGGGTACCCTCGTGTGTTGCGTATTGTTTGGGTCCTCACCTCAAAGGGCGGTTCAGGTTTAGGCAACATACAAAAATGGTTGGCAGAAGCTTCACCCCATTATCAATCCGTTTATTGGCAAGCCACGCACATCTCCACAATCCGATTTCGTACGTTGGATTCCTCCAGCATTGCAGGTTTGTGTGCCATGATCTTGAGGTATATACCAGCATGAGGGGTTCACTATATACTGGGCGCAATGGGTGAAGGAAGTAGGTTATTGTGCCAGCTTCCTGCACAACCCTTATAACAGTTGAACTTTATTTTCATCGAAAATGGTGACATGATGCGTGCCTGGCTGCTCTCAAATCATGTGCACCAGGATCTGCTAGATCTCTTAGAGTATTGCTACCGTGATGAAGGCGACATAAGACCGGAGACTCCTTGGGTACAGGGGTACCCATATGCGGTCGAGAATGCCATATTTGAACTCGGTACAGAACTAGCTAGATCTACAGGTTTGCTGCATAATAGAGCACCTGCACCAGAGGTGGGGGTAGCTGGCGGTTAAAA
>NW_003299032.1:13662-19744 GCF_000151645.1 Tuber melanosporum
TGGGGAAAAGAGCTTAAAATGCTTATCTTTACGTGGTGGTCTCGGATTATATGGCAGGACATACATCACACAAGCGATGATGAGATACACAGTAGTCTGACAATCTCTGAGCCTGTGCTAAGCGCAGATATGTATAATCATTCAAAGGAGGATGAAATCCAAGCCTCGCTCTCTGGTGAGGCATATCCGGAATCATCTCTTATAGAAATCTGTCTATCTCTCCTAGATTGTGTCTCCTTGCAAATCACAAACTGCACTCTGCTGAATAGACAGCAACCCTCCGGCTTACTTGTGTATCGTAGGATGGTCAAGAATGTACTCAAGCGATGTGCCTCTTGTGAACTAGTAAACATTCCCATGCAGAAGCCAAAGAGGCTGCGCCAGGCTCCAATTCTGGACCGTGATGTGATGGTTTGAACATGGTGGGTGTTCAAATGGTGGTCAGCCTAGATCTTGTATTAGCAAAGTATTTTCGCAGTGGATTTGTGTGAACAATTGCGAAGCCATCCTTCCTTCTTGTCTCATGTATCCGTCATTCATTGTGCTTCTTATGAGGAATAGTATCATATCCCCCATTGCATATCTTCCATTACCTGATGTTCCTTATTGCATGTCAGGTACATACTCAGGGCGCGTGGACCTTACACCTGTAGTAGATGTCTTGGTACATGGACATCTATGAGGCTCAAAGGTTTTGATGCCATTATGGAGGGCCAGTGTGCAGCTTAAAACCTGATTTTGTAAACCTTAGAGCAATTTCTTCTAGGAACCCATACAGATCACAATATGTTTAGAATTATATTAGTATCTATATCTATTCTATCTGCACGCATAAACTTTCTGTGACTCTGAAGAGAAGGTGGTTCGTCTGTATAGTCGGCACAATTTCACATTATTGCGCAATGACATCGCAAATGGTATTGGTCAGTACACACTCCTTCCTAGGTACTTAGCGTGGTTTGCGTGTGTACCCCACTAGAGTATATGATGTTGAATGTCCTCCCCCAGACCTCTTGTCCTGTACATATCAATCCCCCCTCATCCTCCTCCTCCTACCTCTCTCTTCCTCACCAACAATCTTCATTAAGGTACTACTTCTATCTCCAAAGCCGTCGCATCAATATCTTTCTTTGATTTGTCCTCCTATCTACAATCTGCGAATCACATTTTTTATAAAACAAAAAAAAAAGTTAGCATCTACCCATTTGGGTAATATGATTTTGTCAAAAACGCCTCCCCCCCAAACAGAAACACAATGCCATGTGAGCCTCAAAGACTTCTAGTGCAACTGACCAAGTACGCTCCATCCAACCATTGACTACGGGCGCGGAGAAATATTACCATATCCCTTTTAATAGATGCTCAACCGCCCTGCCCCTTGAAAGCAACATGAGGAGACATAAGTGCCAATCTCTGCCCTCGCGTACTGGTTGCAGATGGGCAATACCGGGCAAGTAACCAATCACCCCCATTTGTAATCTTACATCCCTTGACATGCAGGTAACCCTTTGTGAACTGTGATGCGAGCAGAGAGGCAGAGGAGAGGCCACCCTTTTAGCTGACAGTGGAAGACTCCAAGTAAGTAAAAATCGTAAGCTACATGCATTTGCAGGAATCAGTTGAACTAACTCTCCTACTTCAAACAGTAGGTGCTATGGCGACATTATGTACGCCAAAAGTTGGTATGGGTTCATGAATCATGACACCACCACTGCTCCTTACATGAGATGGTGCCAGGACCTCTGAGGCTATATGACAGCATATGCGTTGGACCCTTGCCCCCTGACCGACTGCCAATTCGAGACGGACCTAATTGTTGCCTACTCTCGTCACTCCATCGCGACCCGGAATGAGTTCATGGAAGACATGTACCATGATTACAATGTCAGGGAAGTCAAATGTTATCTCATGATCTTGGTCCGGAATGCAGCCAAGAAACTTCAGACAAGGAACATGTATAATCTTGCAGAGTGGGCCATACTGGTGGAGGTCCACAGACCTCCAAGTAACTGTTCCCAATTATCTATGTTACACTATACATGTGCTAACCTATTTTATCCGGCGATTAACACAATTGGTCCTCCTTGTATTGCTCAACGACAATGCGGATCCAAATTGTTCAGCAGACGGGGGCCCCTCTGAGAGGGCACCCCTTCCTTTACTACTCCTGGTATGCCACCCACTCTGACCAGGCAATCGACAAGGGGGTCATCATATCACTGAGCATAAAGAATGTGCTTGGGGTAGTCAAGGGCCAACAAGTGCAGGAGGCCATTGGGTGCCTCCGATATCTCAGCAAGGGGTGACGGGCAAGGACGCACGATTGCTTCATCATGCACCTGCGGAGCCTGGCCTACTCACTGAGCTCATCAGTGTATATAAAGATGATGGCATCCACGCGTGGATCACCGCCAATAGTGGCAAAGATCCACATGACCCTTTGGTCCTGGAGTGGTTTCCGGGGACGGCCTGGGCTCAGATCCCAGAGCCTGCCAATAGCAGATACCCGTTTTTCAACCCCAACGCTTGGGATCACTTTAGGCAAGGAGGAGATAACGGGAGGACCAGCGAGGTGGAGGAGGAGGAGGAGGACAAAGTGGACAAGGAGGAAATGGAAGAGGATGGCAAGGAGGAACAGGAGGACCAGGAGAAGGAGGAGGAGGAGGTGGTCGAGCTGTATTCTCCCAGCCACTGGCGCACACCCCACATCGTTGTGATGGAGGTAGGTTGCTAACAGTTCACATCCAGAACCGTTGTCCGTAGCTAACAACGTATATAGGATGAAGGCTCGTTCACCCTGGGCCCCTCAAGACCCCGTCACCCTGCCGAACCTGCCTCTCAGCGTGCAGCAGCATTGGTCGTTGATGATGTAAGTTCCTAACCTTCACAAACTTTCAACTAATACATTTGCTATTATCTATATCCCATAACATACAAGAGATGAAGTCCTGTTCACCTGGGGCCCCTCAAGACCCCACCCTGCCACCAACTCCAACCGCCGGCCTGCGTCACCATTTGAACTGGAGAAGCTCCGATCTATGATGGAGCTTGTCTGAGATAATCTCTGGATAGCAGAGTACCTCCAAATCACTGGACTCCAGGCCAGACCCCGTCATGGGCATGATGGGGCCGAAGACACCTCTCCTATGCTTTTTTCTGAGAGTAGTGCTGAAGGAGCTACTCCTACACCTGCAGCAATTCCCCCCATGATACTGCCGTCACCAACCCCCCCCCATTCTACGACCTGTGTGCCTACTCTGTCATCCCCCTCGACCTCTGTGACTATGACAGCTCTACCAGCTTTCCCGTAGTCCCATCTTACTCTTGCATCTCCTCCGACATCTGTGACTACATCTGACAGCCCGGTACCACCCACCCCTGGCTCTACTCTGGCACCTCTCCTGACTTCTGTGGTTACATTTGGTCTGCCAGCTGCCATCATCTAGCCTGCATCCCGAGATTGACTGGCACTTGGCACTCCAGATTCTCGCTCTTGTATAGCTGACCAAACACAAACACCACGCCACAGCAGCAAGCATTGGACTGCTAGAGGATGATACTAGATTTGCAGTGTTTTCCTGCATTTCTCCTTTTTTGTTTTACTTTCTTGGATTCGTTTTCTTTTTTTTTCCTTTGTCAGGTTCCTTTTCTTTGCTTTACTTTTTCCGGTTCCTTTTTTTTGTTTTGCTTTTAGATTCTCAATGACTGTGCAGGATTTTGCCACAGGAGTGCATTTCTTAGCTGGTGATTAATCGTGACAGGAATGATACCATCTGACCTCTATCCATTCGCCTCACATATTCCTTGCTGGCCCGACGTAGTATGAAAGTGGTGGAGGCCATAGTGATTGGCCTCCACAGATTGTTCTCGAATATTGCTAGCGTACTGTGTTGATGAATTCAGTACTTGTCGAATTTCCAGCCCAGAACTTGCCTTATATCGCGTGGCTGTCCTGTCGATTGGCTTGGTGGCTTGAAACGAATACCACCTTTAAACGTGTGGAAATGAGGTTAGATATCTCTAACCCTTTTTATGCGTGGTGTGTATTTCACCAGAAATAGTTTCGCTAACTGACTCTATTTGTAGCTAGATCTTGCTAAGCCTTCTGTCATGGTAATACCTACATTGCCCCTACTCGACCTGTGCGCAAGTCTTGAACCTCTTGACATTTGGGAACCTGGGGTATGGATCATGAAAACAAAGTTCAAGTTGAATATTCAGAAAGACCAAGATATCATTAAGTCCCAGATTGTGCTATGCATTTCGCTGCAGAGGGACTTTGACTGCTCTGTACTCTTAAATTCTTTAATCCTGGGTCGGTGATTACGCAGAATGTCTTGATCACGAACATACTGTTGAACGCTCACCGGAGGTCATTTTTCCAGGAAATACAAGACTCAGTGATCATTAATGATCACGCCGCTTTGAACACCAGGCCTAAGGCCAAGGGTATAAGATCTGACATGCTATATTCAATGCTAGCAAACTAGACAAACTACTCCCCTACCGTATAGCAGACTCGAGATTCATACAGTTTGCATCCTGGATACTCACTTACCTGACATTCACTAACCTGTTGTAGGATGCATAAACAACATCTAAAGAAGACACGCAGTCAGCCAATTCCCCCTGTGGGAAATCTGAATAAAGATACACGCAACGCCCAACCTAACAGAATGGGATCAGCAAAGTCGATATCAGCACTCAAACTAAACGACTACGGGAGGTACCTGAGCATACTATCGATCTACTAGTTGTCATGTCGAACTCCATCTCCTCTACTAATTGAAAGCATGCAACTGGGAAGACCCACAAAACACCCTCGAAATACCACCATACAGACCACGGCTTATACCAAATCTAAGATAGAACCATCAGGAGAAAGAGCTACGGAAAGACTTTATCTTAGCGAGGATAGCAGCAACTAATACCAAAGCTGGCAGAGATTGGATAAAACGGAATTGGATACAGAACCTGATTCCGCTGATATCAGGATTCCTGACAGCACTGGGCCATGAGAGCCTGTTGAGTCTCAAGCACCCAACAGACAGTAAAATGATTACATACCGACCATCCAGATTTCCACCTTTTACACAAAACAACGCATCAATCTGGCATGCTGGACTCTACATCCTCCTGTGTGAATAATCTGCAGCGGGCCCTACAGTCCTGCCGCATTTCCATCATCAAGCATTCCACAATTCTGATCACTACTGAGTAGCAGGAGTGATCTTACATCTGATGTCAGGAGTTCTAGTCCAGCCAGTTGCCCTGCCATGCTGCGGTAGGACAACTTGTTATCAAGTAAGTCACAACGCAACCTAGTAACAGGGACAGAAGGGGTGATATTAAGTTTAGCAAAGTCACTCATTTTGGGGTATACAAGGTTTGAGGACCCACTCCCGAATCCTCTTGCATTGACCGGTCAGGTGCTCAAAGTCTGGCAGGACACCGCGGAAGGGTAGGGCCATACGGAAGACGTTGGACCATCAGAGCGCATCAATATATTAGGTAAGTCCTCTCTGCCGGGCATAATGGCATGCAGTATGCACTACTAACAAACAATAATACACCAAAAATACTCGGAGGTACGATCTCTGTTCGTATACTATGTGAAGCATTACATTGTCAATTTACACAAACCACCTGAGGATCTGACAGCAATAGCGTATAGGGTCGATTATCTGCTGGAACAAAATACATTTATTTGCGATTCAAAGGGGTATGAGGTTCATTTACAACTGGTAACAACCCCATAGTGACTACTACTGATGATAAGTAACCCCCATGCAGAATATGACGTTGGCATCGCTGTGACGCAGATTCCAGAGGCGATTTACTGTAGGTATTTCATGGGGAAGCAAAATGCGTGTTATTGTTGATAACAAGTTTCTAGGTCCGATCAACGCCACTATGATCTTCTTGATGTGCGCCATAAACTGTTATACACTGTGCGCATAGAAATTGGGAATCTATCAGGAGCCAAGGAGCTTCAAGCCTGAGGCAGTTGGAGGTAAGATTCTGGGACTCACATAACAGATGATTACTATACCGACAGAAAAAGATATTTCGGGCGACGGGG
>NW_003299033.1:0-4103 GCF_000151645.1 Tuber melanosporum
GCACACTTGTTCGCGGTCTCGCGGCAAGCTGAATCCAAAGTTTCATCTTCACCTAGCTCTCAACACTTATTACTTTCTAGAACTTGGACATTAGAAATCTTTCTGGAACAGTGCACTGCAACTACTCTTCTGGACCTTAGAGACTTGACTGAGCAGTCCTCTACTCTTATTTTAGACACCTGAATTTGTCTCCAGCAGGTCTTGTACTTGTGATCTTTCTTTCTACAACAAGTACATTTGCCTCACCGCTTTCTTCCATTAATTATTGACTGGGAAATCACTTCATGGGCCGTTTTGAAGTTCATATATGTTAACTTTGTGGTCCCAGTAGATCTCTTCTTCGGTTTCTCAGGCTCTGGTTCCCATTTTTTGTTTTTTTGACTCAACCACTTCCCCTGATAAACGGTTTCTCTCTTTTTATGCTTGGTCGATTCTTGTCAGCAGGTTTTTTGTCTGAGAATAACCTTCCGAGTTTTAGTTTATCCCACGCTAGGTGGTCCAACTCCTGGTGTTCCACCTCATCCTTTCCTGCTTCCCAGACTGCTTTTTTTCCATTCTGTAGTGGTATCGTATTGATTTACAGAAAGTCACCACTCAATCTTAGAGGTCAAATTGCTCTCTACCACCATATACCATATTGGTTATATTAGTTGAGTATAGAGATTCAGGTTATGCATAGTGACCATAAAGATATGAATATCATTTTAATACTCAACTGATTCTATATCTTGTATCGCTTTATACCCTGCCATGACAAAGGCATACCAACTGGTGAATTTGTATGTAAAGTGAGTCCATAAGCATACCTCCAGGTCTTATTCCTCTCCTTGCAGGCCATACAAAGTATGTTGGTACTGTATTGCTATTAGGCTAACCTTATCCCCTTTGATTCTTCCTAGGGCATAAATAATATGTTTTAGATAATCATCCCAAATTTTGATGTTGCAGTAGAAGTAATCCACATATTGTATTAACCAATGGTAGACAAATTGGCTTGACTTTGCTTCGAAAAATTGGGGTAGGTCTGTCAGTCACTTAACAGTTTCTGCCAATATGTCTGCAAACACATTAGCCACTCTACGTTGCTACAGGATTCATTCCTGTCTAAATCTGGATAGTCCTTCTTCACATTTTCCTCCATTTTCTTGATCATCTCCATAATCACTCCTATCATCTGGGTTATCCCTCAATATTATTGGAATCAGGGATTCTCCTCCCCTGTGCTTCTCCTTACTTTATAGAAATGTCTCCTCAAGTTCTTCCCTTTCTGCTGCATCTTTCCACTCTTCCGGGACCTACTCCAATGTAACATGTAGACTGCTCAGGTGTGAGCTATCTATTATTTTAATTTTATTATGTACTAGGGCCAAGGTATCAAATATCCAGGTTTACTCTCTTTAAAATAATATGGATAAAGTCACTGTAGCTTTTTACCTCCCATTCCTGTCATGGGACCAAGTTTGATATTAAGGTCCATAATGCTTAATTCTGTTGGGTCTGTTGGTCTCTTAACTCCTGGACTATTCTGTCTATAGTAAAGTCCTGTTCAAGAGTCTCTCACTACAGTTGAGTAGTTATCTACTTATGATGCTCTGGCTGAGCATTTTGTGCTATCAACTTAGCAGCTATCTCCCTATTGATTCTTGATAGGATTTCTTGGACTTTTACCTCCAGTATAGTACAATGATATAATATAATGGCTATGGAATGGTCATGTATATTTCACCCTTCCAGCAAATATTGCTGGACCTCTGTTAACCCTCACACATTGGCCTGTGAGTCTGCTAACAGAGTGTCAGAGGCAATATTGACAGTATTAATGTGTGTTGAAATGTCCTGCCATATTTAGCCTATGACTATTCCTACCCTAGCAATAAGTCTTGTAAGCTCTGCTGCATGAGTATTCGGAGGTGGTATGGAGGATCCTGAAATGACAGAGGAGGCTCTTAAGGATAAAGAAACACTGGGTACTTTGCCTGCTAGTCTTTCAAAAGGTTTCTGTGGAGTCAGAGAGAGGGAAGACGAATGACGGAAAGTTATAAAGTAATTATCTCGCGAGGTATCCCTTGGTTCCTCTGAGGTAATCTGCTTATGAGTTTGTACTCTCTTCTTTACTCTTTTATAAGCTTCTACTTTTTCTCATAACCGGGCTATGGAGTGCACGTTTTCAGATGTTTCAGTTTGTGAGGAATATGCAGTATGACAGTTGGTATCCTGGCCGTATTGTACAGTAGGAGGAGGTAGGTAGATAGAAAGCCTTGGTAACAAGAATATCTAACAATATACTGTTAGGCAGATACAAATAGGATAGACTCAGAATTGTTTAGACCAACCAAGATTTATTTCTGTAGACAGAGATTGTGTTAGACAGAGACAACCTGATAGACCTCAGAGTTGTCTAGGCCAACCAAGATTCATTTCTGTAGACAGAAATTATCTAGAAAGGCTCAGATTGTACTCGTTTTATTTATGACTACTAAGAGTAAAGTAAAGTAGGTAAAGTAGAATAGAATTGTGAAGACAATATTATATTATTAAAGTCTCTTCTCCATTGCTTGATGATGTCTAAAAGCTTCAGGAGGTACTTCAATATTTATATTCTACATCTGCATGTTTACAGACTACATCTATCTGTTATACAACTATGTACCTCCCTAATGGTAACTTGCAATATCGGGCTTTCTTCAAAGGTGCAAACACCTTGAGATCCTGAATATCACCACACACTCTTCAGTAATTACGATATTGCTAACTAGAAACCATGCTGTTCCCTGTAGTAATTATCTGATCAGCAGAGTCTTTTAGACTTATGGCCTAGTTCTCAAGTTGAACTAAGTTGGCCCCAATTGTCTCCCTCATTGATGAAATGATCAGTTTTATCTAAGGGTTAAATCTGTGAAAGTAGTCGTAATTATAACCTTCTTAGGCCACCTGACATTAAACCTCCATAACTCCACATCCAACTGACAGATATCGTCCAAAAGACTTTCTAAAATTTGGAGGAAGCTATTCTACTGGATTGAGAGATAATCCCTCAGTTGGCAATTCTTGGTTGCTCTAGATAACAGTATCTCAATTGCTATTCCGATATTGGGAATCATTCCCACAACCTTAGTGCATTCCTGAACCTAGTTGAGATACTCCGTGAAGTTTATTGGCTTCTGTTTTAGTGTTCCTCAGAGTTCTAGACTCTTCTTGTTATCATTGTATAAGTACAAATGTATTGGTCTCTCATTGAGATTCTTTACCATTCGATACCATATTTTAGTACAAAAATGCACTGTTACTTACAGTCTGGGCCAAAGATGTTATATCTTGAAAGCCAAGTAACTCTCTGCGTAGTTGCTGGATCTACTCCATTCTACTTCCCAGACCTAGCCAACAGTCCCCTCTCATATACCCTGTAAACAGGATCTGGTCAGATAGACAGCAGCAATGTATACAGTGTTATTCTTACACCTTCAATCTTGTACCATTATAGTCACAGGACGCAACTGAGATTAATAAGTATGATGACGCACGGGCCCTATAAGAGGGCCAGAGGGAGGTATTGGAGACCAGAGAATCTGATTCCCAGTAGAGTTACCCTGCTTAAGGTGGTTCCTATATATTGCATCCTGGTATTCCTAACAGATTATCAATAAATCCTCAAAATACATTTTTTTCATTTATTATTATTAAGAGTCTGGTAAAGTAGGTAAAGTAGAATAGAATCGTAAGAACAATATTATATTATTAAGGTCTCTTCTCCATTACTTGATGATATCTAAAAGCTTAAAAGCTACTTCAATATTTATATTCTCCATCTGAGTGTTTGCGGACTACATCCATATAATATCCAAAATATGTACCTCTCTGGTAATAACTCTCGACATCAGGTATTCTTCAAAGGTGCGAATACCTGGAGACCCTGAAAACCACCACACTCTTATTAGCGATTATTATTTTGCTAATTAGGAATATGCTGTTTCTAATAGTAATTATCTGATCTTCAGAGTCATTAGTCTTATAGTATAGTTCTCAAGTCAAACTGAGTTGGCCCCAATCGTCTCTCGTATTCTCTTTTCGACGAGTTGTAAACGAATTGGAGCTCTGCGTTTGGC
>NW_003299033.1:4276-11775 GCF_000151645.1 Tuber melanosporum
ACGGTGGCAGACAATCAATCATCACCCCGTAGCTGATCCAACCCACAAATATCTTTCGGATGACTTCTTATTAATTTGTAGGTGACCATTCTACTAGATTAGCAGATAATTCCATGGTTGGCAACTCTTAATTGCTCTGGGTGACAAGGTTTCAGTTGTTGTTTTAGCGTTGGAAATTATTCCTGCAACTATAAAGTATTCCTGGGCCCAATTATAACCCTCTGTGAAGTCCATTGGCTGTGGTGATTGTGTTTCTAGGGTTTTTAAACACTTTTAGTTATCATAAGATGGGTGCAAATGTATTGGTTTCTTATTAAAATTCCTTAACATTCGATACCATTTCTTTTTGCGAAAACATCTTGTTACTTACGACTTCTGCCAAAAATGTTACATCATTGAAGCCTAGTAACTCTGAGTAGTTCATAAATTTACTCTGTTCTACTTCCCAAAGTTAGCTGAAGGTCCCTTCTCATATTCTCTGCGAACAGGATCTAGTCAGAAGTACAGGAACAATGTATATAGTGTAATTTTAACATTTTTAATTTTGCAGCATTGTAGTCACGGAACGTAACTAAGATTGATATATATAATAATATGCAGGTACCATATGGGGGCCAAGGTGGGTATTGGATACCAGAGATTTTGACTCCAACTAGAGTTAACCTATTTCAAGTGGTTCTTAGGTATTGGATTTTGGTTCACTTAATAGTAGACTAGTGAATAAGAGTGAAAAAATGATAGTATGATGATACTTCCTGAGAGGTTCTAGTAGAATGAGTGAAAATAAAAACTGTACAAGGAAATAAAAGTGGTTGAGATACTAGAGAGTATAATAAAAAATGATAATCAGAGTACTTGTGCCAAGGTTGTGACTCTCCTGTCACTGTTCCTAGTTGCTCACATGTTCATAAGCTTTGGACACTCCTTTGGAGTGCCCGACCGCTTAACAATAATTTCATACTCAACAACATATTTCTAAAATAATGGTGTTCAATATTATATTTCTACTAGATTTTCTATATGAATGGAATAGGACTCCTGTATTATTGAAGACAGATATCAAATTAGTCTGTATTATAATAAATTGCTTAAACTCTTCTCAACAAAATAATAAAACTCAGTTAAATCTCATTATAATATACTAGTACTATTACCATTCACTTTAGACTGTAGTAAACAATTATCATTGAATTCTCAACCTAAAGTAATCTCTACTATTGAAGTCTCTACCTAAAAGAATCTCTAACATTGAAGTATCTGCCTAAAGTAATCTCTGCCATTGAAGTCTATACCTAAAGTAATTTCTGTATTAGAAGTCCCAGGATCCAATACCTAGGAACCATCTTAAGTAGGATAACTCCGCTCAAAATCATGATTTCTGGTGTCCAACACCCTCATCTGGCCTCCTTATGAGGCACACATGTCATTATATATATTGATCTTAGTTGTGTCCTATGACTATAATGCCACAGAATTGAGTGTCAGAATAACACCATATATATCACTGCTATCCATCTGCCTGGCTCCTGTTTACAGGATATATAAGAGGAGACATTCAGTTAGATCTGGCCAGTGGAATAGAGTAAATCCGTTATCTACTCTGAGAGTTACTAGGCTTCAAAGATGGAACATAATTGGTAGAAGCTGTAAGTAACTAGATACTTTTATGCAAAAGATGTAGTATTGAATGTTAAAAAACTCTTTGTCAAGAGCTAATACATTTTCATCCACCCTACATTAATTAGGAGAGTCTAGAACTCCAAGGAATACTATCAAAGAAGCCAATAAACTTCACTGAGTGTTGCAACTAGGTCTAGGGATATATCATGATTGCAGAAATTATTCCTAATACCGAACAGCATCTAAAACCTGTAATCTAGAATAATCAAAAGTAGCTGACCATGGGATTATCTACCAATCTGGTAGAATAGCCTCCTGCGAATTAGAAGGAAGTTACTTAAAATATATCTATAGGTTACATCAAGAGTTATGAAAGATAGAAGTTGGTGACCTAAGAAGGTGGCATTTGTAACTACTCCTATAGACATAACCTGCAGATGAAACTGATCATTTCATCAATAAGAGAGACTATTGGAGTCAACTCAGTTCAACTTGAGAGCTAGGCCATAAGTCTAATAACTCTGAAGATCTGATAATTGCTATTAGAAACTATACAGTTTCCAATTGATGAAATAGTTATTACTACAGAGGATGTGATAGTTTTCAGGATCCCCTCCAGTTCGCACTGCAGAAGAATACTCAATATTGCGAGTTCTAGTTAAAGAGGTACATAATTTGTATGAGAGATAGATGTAGTCCACAAATACTCAGATGCAGAATATAAATATCAAAGTATCTCTCAAGCTTTTTAACATCATTAAGCAACCAAGAAGAGACCTTAACAATATAATATTGTTGTCACAATTTAATTCTGTTTTTCTACACTCTTAGTCATCATAAATAAAACAAGTAACCCTTTGAGCCTTTCTAGACAAATCTCCATCTGTAATAAAAATCTTGATTGACCTAATTTACGATTCTGAGTCTATACAGATTGTCTCTGCCTAACACTCTGCCATTGAAGTTTATAGCATGGTATTCCCATTCTAAATCTCTCTAAAATATAATATACTACTATAAAATGTACTTTAAGTTCTTAATTACATTATACTATCATACCTCAATATACTCTACAGAGACCTACTATTGAAATTATACCCTCCACAATCACACCAGTCAAAGATGCCAGATCTAAATATATCCAAGTCAAGAGAGTTTCATCAGGCTGTTGAATCAAGAATTCAGCAAGCAATTAAGGTTCAGTTATCCTGTGAAGTTGATAATTCAAATTTAGCAGCTGCAGCATGTGAGTTTAATGTTCCACCTTAAAGTTTAAGTGCATACTGGAATGGTAGAGTTTCTAAGTCAGAAAGGCAAGCTGCAAGCACAAAACTTAATGAGGAGCAAGAGCTAGCAGTATGCCAATACCTTGATCAATTAGAAACTATTGAAATCTCAACTCACCTGCAAATAATTAGTCCCTATGCGAATATGATTTTATTTCAAGAATATTCAAATACAACTAAACCTGCTACGGTAGTTGGAGAATGCTGGACATGAGAATTTCTTAAGCGATATCCAGAGTATTATGATTGAAAGCGGTATACAATTAACACTAACTGTAAAAATGTACATGATGCTACCTCAATATCTGACTGGTTTTCACAGTATAAAGATATTTATGAAAAATACTAAATTGAGCTCTAAGATCAAAATAATTTTAATGAAACTGGCTTCTGAAATGGAGTTGAACACAACAACCAGTAGATTATCACACAAGACCGAAATCCACTGGCCTACTTAGATAGTTCTATAAGCTGTAAACTTACCACTATTTGTGAAATTATTAGCGCTAATGGAGTTGTACTGCTACCAATGATAATTCTCTCTGCAGATATCCTAGATAATTACTATATAGGAGTATTAGAAATTGGATACTCCAATAACCATTTAATATTGAAATAGGTTACCTATTTTGAAAGGTTTTATTCTCAATGTCAAATTGGAACTTATCAACTGCTTCTCCTTGATGGCTATAGTTCTCACTGTACTAGCTAATTCATTGAGTACTGTGATAGGGATAAGAAATTATATTTTGTCTACCTCCACATACCAGTTACATATTACAGCCACTAGATGTTATAGTGTTTCAACCATATAATCACTATCACACTAAAGCTATTGAGACAGCAATACATACTAGATATACAGATTTTGACAGAGCAGAGTTTCTATCAGCAATTGATTCAATTAGGCAGTAAATCTTTAAGGCATCAACAATTCATTCTGCCTTTCATACCACTGGCCTTGTACACTACAATCTAAATGTTGTACTAGCAAAGCTCCATGAAGTACAAGAGATTCAGTCACTACTATCTACTCCATCTTCTTCCTCATTGTAGCTTCCTCAGACTTCTTTGACTATTTGTAACTTCAACTAACATGGAATTGAGCTACAATAGGCAGCTCTTAATTTATCATCCACATTTCAGTATCGCCTACGAACAGTCCTTAAAGGTGGTATAGTAGAGGCAATATTTCGAGAACAAGTAGTGGAAGATCTTGCAAATACAAAGGTAGTACAGAAGATAAGGACTGCTCAAAAAAGGTCATGTCATATTGTTTAAGAAAGTGGGCTTTATTCTCATGAGGCACAGCACATAGTCAAGCAAAAGGGAGAAGTGGAACTTTAAAAAGCAGAAGTAGCACTACGTCATGCACAGTTTGCAATAGAAAAAGCTGGAACAGAAAACATAAACTATTTCTTATAGAGGTTAAGGCTAGTTGGAAGAAGGTAGTAAATTTGAGAAAGGATTACAAGAAGATAATGAAGGTATTGTATATAGAAATTAGGAGGAAAGGGCATAAAAAGTACTGTCTGAGATAAATAATAACAGTTTTACAGCCAAATAAAAATTATGATATTCAAAAATTATTGTTGAGTATGAAATTATTGTTGAGCTGTCAGGCACTACTCTGGAGTGCCAAAGGTTTGTGAGCGTGCGAGCAACTGGGAGTTGTGGCCTCCAGCCACAACCTTGGCACGTTTAAGAGGTAGGATAAAGGGAAAATTCAAAAAAAAAAAAAAAAAAAAAAAAAAAACCCCACCATAAACCCGGGTGTATGGTGGCTTACGAGGACCTCCCGAAAATACCGTCTTCGAGCTAGGCATATAAAGTTACACGAGTGCTATGTGGTGACGCAGTAAACCAGTTTGAGTATCATACCTCGACAAATAACTATACTGTTGTTGAAAAATACCGCAATTCGAATCAGAAATCTCAATGCCATGCGATAGCTTCATTTTTATATATACAATAACTAATATATCGATGAATCCCTTACCTTTCATATCGGAGGGGTGACATCAATCCGAGCTCAAGAGTGAAATCAGAGATACAGAAGAGACCCCTCCCCTCTCCACCTAGAATTCCATTTAACCATCTTGATCACCGTCATCTTCCCATGAACGCCAACTAATAGATCAACCCTGATAAAATCGCAGAATAAACAAAGATGCTGATAACAATGCATAGAGTATAAACTGGAAAGAAAATGAGAGCAAAAATATAGTTAATTTAAGCAAGTATTAACTCCGGTACTACCTCCCCTTCCCCATGATGAAACAGAGCAAGGAAATTGCAAGGAAATGGAAAGAAAGAAAGCACACAATGCTGTTTGGTTCTAAACCTGCATGTTCTGAAAATTCTGCCATACGGCTCGTTCAGCTTCTAATATTGCGTTGCATTCCTTTAACTTCGCTTCCTTATCCGCCAATGCCTTCCGTAGCTCATCCACCTCGGATTTCAGGCCCTTCCGGCACTTGAGCGCCTGCATCCGTCCACTCAAGTTGTCTAATATTCTTTCCATAAGTTCATCCTCTGACTCTTCCGGACGACCATGACTAGCACTACTAGGGAACACACTTTCACGGGATGGAGTATTAGGCAGAGGAGTGGGTATTCCGATTTGTTGCTCGATCGTAGATGGTGGCGGTAGAGAGGCCTTCCCCCGAGACATAAATCCTGCTTCCTCCCAGCTTTGGATGAGCGAAACCAACCCGTTCGTATATAGCAAGCTGGCTAACTGATTTCGCATGACCCGACTGCCCCGAGAAGCCTCCAATGCCCCCGAAATGATGTGGATCTTACGCCAGGTAGCCAAGTTTTCTTCATGCGCTCGATCATAGCCCTCCGGCTCATCACAAACCATCGAGTCGTTTGGTATTGATGGCAGGGGGAGTGCAGATGGTTGCGGTGATGGTGGTCCCACCGATCTAGACGGTAGATTGTGCTCCCTCGGTATGATGCCTTCATCACTAGGGGCAGGATATTCCTGATCAGTAGGTGAATTATCCCTTGCCCCTCTAACCTGGACCTGAAAACCAACAGCCTTCTCCAGGCCCCAAGCACTTTGATCGGTTTTCTGGGAAAGGCTACTCGTATCTGTTTCATCAACAGAATTCTCTGGCGGAAAACCAATTCCTTGTGACCCCATCTCTTCACTGCCTTGCCCCGTGCTCCATCTCCTAACCCTGTCCCGCTCCCTCTTCCGTGCTTGACGTACGCGAGCCAGCTCCCGTTTCCGCTGAAGTCGTTCCTCGTCGGTAAATGTCGGAGGTCTTCCACGAGGCCGTTTCTCTGGCTGACTCATTTTTTCGGGGAGCGCAGGGCCCACTGGCTGTTGAACACTCGTCATGAGGGGCGATAAAGTTAACTATAGGTCGGAAGGGTGCTCGATTGTTGGGAGAAGAAAAGAAAAATAGTGGGAAGGCGAATCGGCGGGGGGAGTAGGGAAAGATTAAAGTTGAGAAAAGGAAACGAAGGAAAAGAAGAAGAAAATGGCCAATTTAGTCAAAAGCAACAACCACAGAGGAAGCAAGCGGAAGTCTAACGCAGCAGAAAAGAGAATAAGCAAGAATTGAGATCCCTTTTTATCCTTTCCTTCCGGAAACGGGGAGGAGATGAGGCCTCACTTATGAAGTTAGCGAAATAGACATAGACCAGCTACCCAGGGAAAATAGTTGTATGAGGCAGTTTTAAGTGCTTTCAACCCGATGAGTGAGCGTGACGTTCCTGGGGTGTATGGTGATGGGGGAAGCGCGTGACGAGTTTGTGGAAAAGGTGTTCTGCTGTGTGTCTCGTTTGGGAAGAGTAAACTGTGTCACGGCGATTGGGCCGCGTCTAGTGTTGACATGGTTTGGGTCCAAGTTGAAAAAAGCGTGATACTTTGTACTACGGTATCGAAACTTGAGAAGGTACGATATCTTACTGAATTTTACAAGTACTCGTACTGTACGGCACTTGTACCGCTACTCCGCACTGCACTCGAGCACCGGTGCAGCAAAACAATTGTAATGATACGATAACTACTATGTACTGTACGGCTGTACGGAGCACCCTCAACACCGGGTACAGGAAGCTCCTCAGTCGCTGGTATCTCGTTCAAGAGAGCTCCCCCGTTGTGATGATACTCTGAGCTCATTATACTATGATAGCTGCAATTTCACTTCACGATGAGCGCTGGACCTTGGGCATACGAGTATGATACTCCTACTCTCGGTGCGCCCTCCGCGAAACATTTCCTCATTAGTTTTTTTTTTGTCTTGGAGGTATGATTTGATAATCTAGGTCGAACTCAAATTTACTACACCCACCACGTCTTGGCACCTGGGCATCCTTAATTTCTAATTTCTAAACCCCCATCTGTCCAAAGAACCTCACCAACCACGACATATGATACACGAATTTGCAAACTCAACCGCAGACCGTAATGGGAAAATCGAGCAAAGATAAACGAGATTCCTACTACAGGCTCGCCAAAGAGCAAGGTATGATCTCCTAAACCCTGATCCTTTGAGTGCCCAGGTGTTAAATAGCGGAATTGACAGGATGGCGAACCCGCTCTGCATTCAACCTACACCGCTAAACTCCCAATTC
>NW_003299033.1:11902-19494 GCF_000151645.1 Tuber melanosporum
AATGTACATCAATTCGCTAGACTCGTAGAGTATGGGGAGCCGGAGGACTTGTGTGCCGCTCCCGGCTCCTGGTCCCAGGTCCTCTCACGCACACTCCCGCCAACATCTACCATCGTATCACTCGATTTACAGCCCATGACGCCCCTACCCGGTGTGACGACCCTACAAGCAGACATTACCCACCCATCCACGCTCCCGCTCTTGCTCCGGCATCTGGGCAACAAGCCTGCGGATTTAGTTATTTCCGACGGGGCACCCGACGTCACAGGGCTGCACGATTTGGACGAGTACATCCAGTCGCAACTGCTCCTCGCGGCACTGAACCTAGCGACCTGCGTGTTGAAACCCGGCGGGGGGTTTGTGGCCAAAATATTTAGAGGGAGGGATGTGGCTATTGTGTTTGCTCAGTTAAGATGCCTTTTTGATCGTGTCACTTGTGCGAAGCCACGCAGTTCGAGGGGGAGTAGCATTGAGGCTTTTGTGGTTTGCGAGGGGTACTCACCACCCGCGGGGTTCAAGCCTTCTTTGGAAGCGCCGCTAGGGCTAGGAACGGAGTTTCCAGAGAGTAGGAGGAGAGTATCCGTGGGGCTGAATGGGGGAGGAGGTAAAGAGGAGGAGCAGCTGGTAGACAGTGTCAAGGAAATCGAATTGGGGGAAATGGAGGGTGGTGAGGATGGCGACCGTGATACCCAAGAGGCAAGATATATCGCGCCTTTCATCGCTTGCGGGGACTTGAGCGAGTTCGATTCGGACGCTACGTACGCCCTACCAGAAGTAGATGAGTTTGGGCAGAAGTGGAAGAGCAGGGATCCAATACAACCTCCCACGGCCCCGCCGTACAAGACCGCCCTGGAGATGAGGCGACAATTAGGGGGTGGTGGTCTGTCCACTTCATGAAGTGGTTAATTTTTAGGGGACCTTGTGCTTAAACGCCAGTACCGGCATACAGAGCAGTGATTTTAATCTCCGAGAGGCTTCTGGAAGAGGGATTATACAAGAAATTTTCATGGTCCTATAGAACTACCAAAATGTGGCTAGATGGGCAATAGAGGGTGGTGTAATTTTTCGCTGCAGAAAGCTCCCCCTAATTTGCTTGTTAAAAGAGATTACTGTCTGACAATATATATATTATCTGTTCTATGGAAAGTCACAGCCATGGGGAAGCAGCTTCTGTACGGTTGTCCATTTCGCCGTTTTTCTAGATAATCGGATGAGCAGAACAGACCCGACCCCGCACCCCCAAGGTATGGACTCTCTCAGAGCTGAGAGTTGCCAGCAGCCAGAGCGGGTATTTGGAAAGGAGGGGATGGCGAAAGCGTCACTCTATAGTCCTGCCCCGACTCTTAAAAGAACACCCGATTCCCGCACTGGGTCCGAAATCGACAATATCCTGGAGTATGGTATGATAATCACTCCGCACGATCTTTCCCTCGGGGGTGACCAGCAGCCCACAATACCCCACAGTCAGGCTTCCTTTCTTCCCCTTGTGTTTAAAATGACATTAATCTTCCTTCGGCATCATCACCAATTTCTCGAGTGAAGTTGTCTGCACAGTACAACGGTCGTTCCGCAAAATCTAATAGTGATAATGATAAGAATTATTCGCTCCGTGTTCAGATACGTTAACGCTTCTCCTAATGTGCCGTACACAGCGATTCCCTGACTAGGCGTTCCGGGGGGGGGGGGGGGGGGGGGCGTGTAGGATACAGCATGCCTGCCGGCATTATATGCAACTGCACTGCTTCGGAAGAACAAATGGAGAGCGTAGTTCTTACCATACATACAAAGCTATATATAGCTTTCCATTTACTACTTTTCACGGCTGTATATCCGTACGACGGTAGGACAGACAAACAGAGGAACGCCTACAACAATGACAACAGCGGGACCTGTAGGATGTTAACTTAGCACAGTTTGATATGATTGTCAATAAATACCATAACCTAGTAAAAGTTATCCCCTTCCAAAAGATGACAAAGGTACCCTGCCTTGTTAATTATCATCAAGTACGATATGATGGACAAGCGTAGTCATGGATATCTCATTTTTCCCTCCCTCTTCCCGGCGCTGGGCGTCAATTGGGATCTCGGGGTTTCTATAATACGGTGGTCTATAGTACCTCTCGTTGTGATCTAGACTAACCGATTCACTCCCCGTCTGACCCATCGAACACGTGACTCTTGCACAGTTGCCGCCCGACCCGTCACGCAAACTCACGCAAAATAGGCAGGTAACTGTAACTTTAGAGGCACAGGGAAAAACAAAAGGATGGCTTGGGGAGTTGGAGTAGGGTACGGTACCGGTAGACTAAGCGGTGACTATGACACTTGATTTGATGCATTGTATTCTACGATCAGTGGATGACTGTGTTACAGTGCGGTGAGGTGTGGCGTAAGTTACCCTTGCGGAGCGGACTGGGGTGAACCGGGAGGGATGGATGGAGGGGCATAGGATACATGTGAGAGGGAGAGCAATCGGGAAGGAGTCGATTGGTGATAATGGATGGAGAGGGCATTTTATGTTCGGGTTTGCCAGAGTATCCTTAAATTTTGAAGGCGGTGGTGGTTGTGGTGGAAAAATGGAGAGGCTTTTGCTACATCTGCCCAATATAGACTATTTCTCTTTTCTTGTTGATGACGAGGAGGCTTGTGCTGGTGTGCTATGCGCTCTTTTCAGAATATGGTTCGGTATAATATAATACAGTCCTTAAGTGGAGGATACATGGCACTGCATTGTACTGTGCTGGTATTTGTAGGCATCAGCCCAGCCAGAAGGAGAGATCGCGATAATATTGCTGCACAGTACTGTACCAGCGAATTGGTACAGTACTTGTACTGTGCTCAATTGTCAGACTCTCTCAGTCGGCAGTGTGCCCGGGTAAAGGAGCTGGGCAATTCAGGCGGGAAAAAGGCGGTAATCCCCCAGGATGGCATTGTGCCTCTGCAGGCAACCAGAGCATGACAATGAGGTATCAATTTTTCGTCTCCTACCAAATTTAAACTAAGCAATTCGTCACCAAAAGTGCCCCCCCTCCCTCTTCAAGAAGCGCGAAAGTCAAAAAGTCATAACGCCCCATCTGAGGAAGAAACGCACAGCAGTTGAGCAGAAAACATTGGTATGATAGATCCGATATCGCGGTTGCCTAGAATGCGGCGACAACAGGGCTTTGAGCGTCGGGCACCTACCCACGCACCCAGAATCCGAAGCAGGAAGCCAAACCCGCAAAGCGTTTCCCATTAAAGCTCTAACAAGCATTCACCGCGCATCGGGGGTTTGGGCAAGCGAGGTGAGTTGCCATAACCAACCCAAACGCGGGTGCGCGTTCTGTTGGGCCCGTCAAGTTAACTCTATTGGTTGGTTGAGCTTTCGTCCGTACCATCTGTTGTCATATCACACAAAAATCGGCGCTTGAGCTAGTCACGGAAACTCACTCGTTTAATTTTCTGTTGTGTGCTGGGAAAGTCTGTTTGGGGCTCTCCTCTTGTGTGATAAAGATTTTGAAGTGTGTGTGTGGGGGGGGTTGATTCTGTTGCTTTTTGTGTTTTGTTGTTTGGTTGTTGGTTTGTGGGGTGAGGGTTGTTGGATGTGTTAGGATTGATGTGCTGGGAACTGTTGGTTTGTCGTATCGTATGTAGACTATCATAGTAAGGTAACGCATCTCAGTGGGGGAGGAATTGCCCATCTAGGCACTATGTAACTGTGTTTAGGGTATAATTGTGCTATGCCGCGGTGTTCGGGTATCGCTTACTATACGCCCCAATCTTTTGCGAGAGAGAGTCGCGCATGTAGACATTTTTGCTATCGTGCTACGCTTTGAGGGGGAGTATGAATATTCGCATTTGCGAATTTGTCCCTGGATTATCGTACTCGTGGCTGAAGAAATGGGGCTTCGATGGAAGCGCTGTTCTGAAACGTATTTGGTAAGCAGGCTAGAGCATCATGCAAACTCACTCGTTCGACCGGACATGGAGAAGGAGAGAAAGAAGAGGGGGGCGGGGGGAAAGGGTGGGCCCTACTCTGGCAGAAACTCGAGGCTTCAACACAGCAGAGTACTGTATATACCAAGGAAAGCCGGCTAATATCAGAAGTAGAGGTGAGCTTTATGTGGAAGCCCCTACAGCAATGGTGATTGCTGTGTCTTATCCATGTTAGAAGAGACAAGGAGGAGATGAAATCGTATTGTACTCGGGGGTGTCCTTAAAAATCGGAAACTAAGGGTGGCAAAACAGGGATCGGAGAGATCAGAAGATAAGGTTATCTGGAAAGAATCACAGTGTTGCCAAACATCTTGGAGAGCAGTTACGTTGCACTGAGTGATAGTATATGATTACTGGTCGGATTTTAATACATGAAATAAAGTATGAAACAGCCATTACACCATACACTGGCAAAACTGAGAAGCCTTTAAAATACTGATACAATGAAGTGAGGATAAAGATACTGATAAGAAGCATGAGGGGAGAGCATAGAGGATAATAATACTCAGAAGAGTCTGAATGAAAGTAGGCGTGTAATAATACTACGAGAATAAAATTGAAACCGGGGGTACCATAGGGACACAGGTGAAAATAAAAATAAAAAAGGTTTGCCCTTGATAGTGAAAGGGGAATATGTTGAATGGGAACTGAACTTCAATTTTCAGCTACCGATCACTTGCACTCCAATTTGGCTTTTTGAAAGAACCTAAAACCGAGTATGCCCACTGTGAGCCTCCCAGAGTGCTGATATCCGATTTTCCATAGAGGAGGTAAGATTCTCAATATTCTCAGAAGTGATATCAGCCCACTGCTGGAGAATGGCTTGGTGAAACTCGGGTGTGGTAGTTGGTCTTGGACGAAGTTGCATTATGCAGCGCTTAAGTAAGTACTATACATCTTCAATCAGACTGATGTCAGGAGAGCTGGCAGGCCAAGGCAGAAGGTAGTTCGCTAGTCCAAGTTCCTGCATTGCTACTTGAGCTTGGACTAGTGAAGTAGTACGGTGTGGAAAGTATGGTACAAGGCAATCCTTGTTGTATTCTTCACCGGAGCGATGGGTAACCCAAACAGTGCCGCATACTTTTCCTACTGAGGATGCACATTCATCCGACCAGATAATATCCATCTAATCTTCTCTATTTTAATTATTGAATTACTCTCCCCAGGCAAGACAGTGCTCCTTATTCCTTTGTGAGAGGAAAGGCTTCACTCTTACTACTTGTCTATGATAGTCAGCACTTTCCAATACCCTTCTTAGTACTTTGCAACCAAGCTGAATGCCTTCTAATTCTGCAACTTGGGTGTAGGGAAGGCTGCAGTTATGTGCACTTTCAGTTGCTCAAGTAATAAGATGTTTGCGAAGGTCAGAAGTGATAGTAGACTGGCAGCCCCAGCCTGAAGAATTTTGTGAGGGTATTGGCTGGTTTATCATGCGATGCAAGGATCCTAGTGGGATTCCAAATGCAGCTTGCAGCTGCGGGTAGCTCTATTCTGCAAAATACAGAAGCGCTTTAATTATTTCATTGGTTACTGGATATGGTGGATTTGCTATCATATCCTCTGAGTTTTCAGGTGTCTCAGTAGCACTAGCAGTAAGGGTATGTGGAAGTTGAATTGAGGCATGGGTAGCTTTGAGCCACTCAATATCACTATTGAAATTCATAGCTTGGGTACGATCTGAACTTTCTGTTCTCTGAGATGTATTAGCATGAGAGGCTAAACCGGATGAGTCTTCGGGATCGATCTTGGTTTTCAAATCTGAATTACCAGAAGTTGACATAGTTGCTTTTTGAGAAAGAGGATTTGGTACTCAATAACAGTAAGAAAGCAGTAACATGATCTCTGAATTGAGTTACCAGTCTTTGGTTTTGTGGATTTTTACAACTCATATATCTCGCCCTTTATTCTACCTTTCACACTATACTACTGTTGAGTACTTTCATAGTTTACCAACTTCATCACTCCCGACAACCCCCTCACCTGCCAGCTACATCAGCAAAAATAAATACCTGCGACTTGTACATCCTATATGTTAGATGCTTCAGATGTTCTTAATGTAAACTTCCAATCCAGATGAATTTGTATAGATCCTTTGTGTCCAGACATGGCTCACATTTCTGGATACATGGGATGTACCCTAATATGCCCTACTAGCTACCTCTCCCTTAAATATGGGCTACCCATCTTAGAGTACTCCAGACATGCCCAAACCCCTGTCACTCCTCACCTAACGTGTTTTGATTGGTAATACTTTCCTTAGGTAACCTAACCTCTTAAGGTTTCTCACTACTGCTATTGCTACCTCACGACTGGCAGTTTCGTCTAGGCAGCCATTCAATGACCTCTAGTGGATGCAAAAAAATGTGAAGCAGTATCAAAAGATAGTAGACATCGGACACCAGTTACCACAATGTCAGGTATGTATGGAAGACGGCCTGTTATTGTTGGCAATTGGCCAACATTGCATTTTCTTATTTGAATGACTTCCATATACCCCTAACATCATAGTAACTGGTGCAAGATGTCTACTGTCTTCTGATGCCGCTTCGGCATTTTTTGCATCTACCGCACATCTTGGCAAAGTCCTCTTGTATTCTTCATATTGCTCACAGGCTGTTTCCAGATATGGTTTATCATTGGAAGACACACAGCTTCTTTAGCAGCTTACCATTGTCTGCTGGATTGCTCCAGCCAGCACTCCTGGATTACCTCAGCTTCTGGCTTCAGTCCGAGTCAGGACCGCCACAGCTCTCAACTAGTACTGAATTTCACCTGCTGGCTCTGATCTAGACTTGGTTTGCCTTGTTCCAGACTATTTTAACCTGCATGATACTAGTACATTGTATTATATGCAATAGATGTATGATTATATACTACTAAGAAATTCAACTTTGCCCTCTTCCTCAATGTCACTTTTATCTACCTGTGGAGGGGGATCTGCCAGCATGCTGACCTGATCTGGGCTGCTTATACCTGCCAGCCAATCTTGTACCTCTACTCGTTGCGACTCTTGTGGACTATATTCTCTCTGGGTATGCATGCTCCCAGTACCAGTCAGTATTGTTCCAGCCTGCTCTAGATCAATTTCAAACTCCCGGCTTAATGTATCGAGATCATCTGCATATCCAACAATGTTCTACACATGTGTTTGTCAATCTCTCACAATTCTCTACTCCAATATGCTTGTGATCCACCTAATGATTCTAGTCTGGAAGTCCACCGGCATGTTGGCCCAAGTTTGCAATTGGCATTCTAGTAGACCTGTCTTTGCGTTAGCTGGATTATCACTTGTCCTAAGCAGATGTTTTTAATCTTTACCTGGAGACCTTGATTGGGTAAAATTTACCTTGTCAATAAAGATTCCTGTTTGCCAGTACCACAGAGCATGACATAATATGGCAGTGCTCAGATACAGAAATGGGCCATTAATCTTTTCCAGAAACCCATCATCCATTATGCCTCTTCTTTTCTTGCCTAAATAAAACTGTTCATATATCACGTCCAGAATCTGTGGGGTAAAAATCTAAGAGAAAAGTGCTGCCCAAATTATTAGATCAATTCAGTCCTATTATAGACTAAAATAATCACTCAGGACATCAAACAATATCTGATATT
>NW_003299034.1:0-6099 GCF_000151645.1 Tuber melanosporum
ATCATGCAAGCGTACCCTGTAGAAGAGAAGTCCACATGCTAGCAGATGGTGGTTGAAGAAACAGTGGATAACAACCAAAAGCACACCAGATACCGAAAATATTGCTACCGGAACCAGTTTCAATGAAGGAGTTTGGATCCACAAACCTGATCATGAATTGCGCCAGTCATTGCCAGTCACTCACCAGGAGACAGGTTGGCTGCCTATAGAATGCGAGTCACTTCCTGTCTATAGTGACAATCAGGCAAATAACAAATATGCAAATATGGGCGTATATTCCACTCCAAGCAAGACAGTGAAGGTTAAATTTCATTGGATTAAGGACCAGAATCGCGACGGCACCATTTGTATCATCTACCTAGCGATTAATGAAATGATCGCCTATGGATTTATAAAAGTGTATGACTAAGTCAAGCAAGCTGAATTGGTAGGGAAATTAGGCCTAACCTCAGAGGAATGAGAGCGGCAAGTTTCAGGGGGAGTGTTGGAAGGATGATGTACACTTTACTGTGTGGTAAAGAGAAGGTTTATAGGTGGCCGTCATATCTGATTAGAGAGAGGGTCATATCGAATTTGGAACAGTATGATCAACTGGTGACTGTCCCATCGGTTGTTAGTGTGTTTCGTGGTTCACCATAGGTAGTTACATCCGATGTGTATATGGTTAGCCCAATTTCCCCCTCCTAAGATAACGGAACGCGTGTGAGAGAGAATATACAGTGTGGATGAGGAAAGAGTCTAGGTTCCGTGTGAAATATCTTTCAATCATCTACCACTGCACCATATATATACTGCTAGCCCTACCAGAACTAGGTTCAACAAGGTTCGCCGTAGTAAAAGGTACTTTCTATCAATCCTAATACAGATGACATTAACTACTCTGTGTGAATTATTGGATAGTGGAGCAAATCTTCTTGAAAGTAGACACCTGTGAAAGTGGTCAAACGTGTTGGAAAGTCAAAGGAGCAGTGAATGTAAAGAACCTCAATTGTCACTCATACTCATCTTTAATATCAGGTGCACCCTTGTCTACTTATACCTTATGACCCAGTGTAGCATTACCCCAGGTATGCAGTTCCCAAAGTGAACACCATATCCTTATCTATGTATCTCCATCATAACAGCTCAAATTGGAAGAAAGTAACCAATGTTATAAAACGATGACGGTATAAGTGACTCAGAGTATAGGACAGGTAAAGGGAAGCTGAAAACAGAAAGGAAGGTCAACGTAGAAAATCAACACTACTTCTCACTTTGTACCAAATGGCACTTGGAACACAAGTACTCACGTGTTATTATTCAAAATACTTTGGTACAGATGTGGGCTAGGTTTTCCTCTGAAGAAGCATGCATCAGGGTTATGGTCCTATTTTCGACGTGCTTACATGTGAAGTGTTATGCGACGTCAATATGCTTTGTAGCATTACTAATCTGTTTGTTGTTCGCAAGTTCAATGGCGGCTTTACCCTCACAGTACAGGGCCATTGGAATACGGGACAAGTGTAATTCTCATAGGCCTTGTCTTAAAAAATGTTATTGCTGGGTTGCAAGTACAAATACAGTATGCTCTGCTGCGCATGTAGAGTGTGCTACCGTACCTTGCTTCTGCGCCCGCCAGGAGATTACAGAATATCCAAGTATGAAGACGTAACCAGACAAGCTCCCATGAGTATCTAGGCAATTCGTGTAAGAGGTATTACAGTACCCAGTTACTGTTAACCTCTGGTCCCAGTGGTAAATCAATTGTCGTTACTGTGTTTTGGATAGGTACCGGAGTAGCCTCTTTGCAGCCTGTGTTAGAAATCTTCTATTGTGAGAATGGTTGGCGATAATACTGATGCCTCGAACAAGGGATAATGCTCAAGACAAGTCACTTAAACAACAGTGCAATGCTTAAGATGTTTCCACGATGCTCGATTTGCTCCGCTTGACCTTGGCAATGCTCTTCAGTTGCTCTCTCTATCAGGCGAGAGCGTGGATCTTATATACAACAAAGTAGCAGTCACGACAGAAGTGTACTCGTGTCCTCTACTATGCAGTAGCGGTCATAGTGGAATGTTCACGTATTTCCTCTTCGGCCTCTGTATACCAAAAGGCATATAATAAGGTCAACCAGCGGTAATCAGATCCCGAGAAGCCACGTCTTCCCATCAGCGTTCCAACGATGGTTAGTGTGCCGAGCAGCTCTAAGAATTCCAACAGCCTGTAGGTGTGCTTTATTGGGATTGCAGTTGAACTGTGAAAGGACAGTCACAGTAAATGCGAGGTCTGGTCTAGTACCTGTTACAAGGTACATCAAGGATCCGATGAGTGGCTGGTAATTCTTCGCCTCTACTAATTCAACTTCTTTTACAGACTTTACCAAGAGGGTACCGGAATCGAGTGGTGTAGCAACAGGATTGCAAGAGTTAAATCCAAATCGCCGTAAAACCTAACTGATGAAGGCTTCCTGGGAAAGAATTATTGCAGTATTTGTTTGCTCGATTTGGATACCTAATAGCCAATGTATGTTACCTAAATCTTTGACCTCAAATTCCAACTTCAATTGCAGGATAGTAGTCTCCCTTAACTTGGCAGCATGCCCACATATGGTCAGATCGTTAACATAAACCGCAATAAACACCTGAAGTATTTGGAGAACTAAAACGCAGAGATCAAAGTTGAAGATGGCGAATCCAAACACCGTTATGAAGTTTGTACGCTAAAAGTAACATTCACCCGGGGATTGTTTTAATCCGTAGATGCTGTGATTGAGCTTCGCGACATCGCTTTCACTGTAAATATTTGGAGGCAGGTGCATGTATACATCTTTCTTCAAGACTCCATCCCAAAAGGCAATCTTAATATCGAGTTCACGTGGCTTCCAACGCCGTGCTACTGAGATAGCTAACAGTAAGCATAAAAACACATATCCTGTAACAGTAGCAAATATTTCCTTGTAGTCTACTCCAGGAACTTGTGAGAAGCTTTTTGCAACATAGCAGGCCGTTTAGTGGACAGGTTGGATGTACTAATAACCCTTTATCTGGAAAACCTACTTTCCACCAATGAGGTGATGATGTGAAGGATTTTCAACTATATCCCAGACACTGTTTTCATCCAAGGACTCTAGCTCCTCAGTCCTCGCTCTTTTGCAATGCTCCGCTTCAGTTCCTGCAACTGCCTCACGATGTGTGCTGGGTTCATCTATATCCTGAATACTAATTATTGCAGTAGCAGTGGTACTTAATACTTTATCTATGTTGGTCCCATCACCATCACATGTGGATTAGGAACTCGGACAGGAATCTGTCAATATGGAGTGCTTTGTATCATTATTCGGCTCTCATGGTCGCCATACCTCTTTCAGAGGTTGTACTACTCTACCATAACGCGTCTGGTAGTTCTTGTCTTGATGACAGGACCATGGAGGAAAAGGGATAATCTGTGATCGTACATCAGAAAGGTCGGGTGGGTCAGTCATTATCTGATCAGCAGTATACTGACTGTGATTTAGTGCTCGCACATCCGATAGTACCTACGAGTTGTTCTTACTTCCTTTATCTGCTATGGAGGGAGGTTCTGTCGCTGGTGATCAAGATGGTATGGGAGAACCGGCATTAGGTATGCCACAGTCTTCATTGCTAGCAGCCCAGCAAGGGGAATCCAAGAACCGCTCTTTCTTGCTGCCTTGATGTCCCCGCGGAAAAAGCTCTGTTACTTTCGGATGACCTTTGTCTTAGCCCTCATTGGCCACATCAGGATGTCGGTCCATCTAGATGGTCCACGTGGTATCTTTTGGGAATCCTTCCTTGTTGATATGATAGGACAAGTTTAGAGAATTCTTATTCAATGCAATTGTAGAGCTAGCAATCTCCTTGCGGTTTGACATAGCTGTATGAGTAGTTGACTGCCTAACAGAATGGTATGAGTAGTTGTTGCATGGTGGAAAGAATACATTTGCAGAGACCACTGTTCTGGCAGACTGTCGTAGGAAAATGCGATAGTGATCTCGAGTATCAGTAGATCCGACTAACCGTCCTTCTTATACGCGAGGTAGCAATTTACTACCTCCTCCTTGTACACACTTAGGAACATGTATATATACCTCTAGCCCAATGGGCTGCACGTGTGTAACATGCAGCTTCTTTCCAAAGACCACTTCGAAGAGAGTCTACTTGGAAAGCGCTGAATGCGGTTGTCTATTCTTGAGATAAACAAAGGTGGATACGGCCTCATCCCATAGCTGTTTCTCACTAACTGAGAAAATGATAGCAAGAATGCCTCACCAATTGGATGACTCAAACGCTCTCCGATACTGTTCGATTCGGGTGAGTATGGGGGAATAGTTTGATATTGAATTCCTTTCTGAGCAAAGATGGACAACTGTTCCTGGTTCACGTATTCTCCTCCATTGTCGGTTCGCATTGATCAGAGTTTCAGATTGTATTGTGTTTCCAACACCTGAACCAAATTTTGAATCTCTTGCGTAGTATCTGACTTTCTTCTTAGAGGTCAGACGCATGTATACCTTGTGGTATCGAATACAAAGGTTGTGTAATATATGGCATGACCAAGACTAGGTAGAGGAACCGGTCCACATAAGTCTGAATGAATAGCATGGCATATTCTCAGATTTCTTTTTGGACATCATGTGGGTTCGTGGTGAGCAGACTTTGCAAGAGTGCAGGACTTGCAATAGAAGGTGGGTGGAATGGACGGAATCACAGAGGAGTCAGTGTACAGGTCACTTGCCTTAGCAAGTGTGGTAGGAGCTGGGTGCCCCAGCACTTCATGCCAGAACTCATGGGTCATGGAGGAGTGAGGAACAACCTCACAAAGCTGTGGGACACAACCTTCAGAGACAGCTCGAATCACCCGCCTTCCATTCCTTTCGAGTTCAATTTCATATACTTTTCCGCATATCTCATATCTCTCCATCTGGAGCTTCCTCCACGACAACCGTAGTCGTTCTAAAGCTGGGACATAGAGAACATCTTTCACAACCATTCTAGATGTACTTCCATCCTCAAATACACAGTCTAGCACTATTTTTTCCTTCCCTTTTATCTCATTTTGCTGGTTTGAGCTGGATGTCACAAAGCTGGAACAAACAGTGAGGTCATCGAAGCGTCCTGTATTAGGACACATGTGAGAGGTGGCACAATTGTCAAAGAAAAAGGTATGTTCGCTAACCTCCACGTATCGTTTTGTAGTAACAGGTGCCTCATGTCGGGATTTGGGGGAGCCAGAACTTCGATTTTCCTTAGATTATTTGAGGCGGTAGCACTCTGACTGCAAATGAACATTTGTTCTGGTTGGGTGGTGTTTGGTACACCAAGTACAGACTGTACACCTCTCAGTCTGGTTGGGCAGGTGGTAATTTGGAGGATGGTTTCGAGTTGGTCCTTGGGTAGTCGATAATGCTAGGGAGGTATCAGTTGACGAGTGTTTCGCATCAAAGTCTGAATCAAGCAGTTGTTGTTTAACTTCTACAAATGTGAAGTCGTCCTTAGTTGATAGGTTGTCAACTATATTCATTTCATGTCGAATTAGGCACCCCGGAGGGAAATCTTACTTCACTTTATTTTCCTCCAACAAGGGAGCAAAGGTCTTGCGGTAAGAGTTTTGTAAAGCTTTTGGCCAACTAGTAAAGACTGAGCCACTCAGGTTTAAAGCATGATATGAATGTCGAAATAGGTTGTTCAGGATCATAGGTCAATCACAAGGAGGAATAGTTAGTGATTTGTGATACTAATGCATATGCGGTATCATAGTAGTATTCAGTTTGTAGGTACTTGCACATTTAATTTGGATGGCCAATCTCGACGATCTTCTCCAAGATCTCTGAAGTGACTACCTGAATATATATAGCCGCGGCTTGATGACACAGTGTACTGTAAGTACTTACTTCATCCTTGTCGGCATCCATTGCTGGTTGCAGACCATCTACAATAATCTCATAGTATTTCATACCTTTCCAGACAAGTGTCATAACGGAGGCCCCAATGGTATAATTTGCTTGTCCGGTCAGGGGCTTGAATTATCAAGCTAAAAATAATCGGTTATTTTCCCAAATGTAAGAACAAAAGGTTGAAAAAAGAGGTTGGACATTGGTGC
>NW_003299034.1:6164-18884 GCF_000151645.1 Tuber melanosporum
TCCAAACTTTGCCCGACCCTGCCTCTTAGCACTGCTGTGCTGGACCGAATCCTATTCAAAGTGGAAGCCAGTAAAAGTCGTCAAACTAGTTGGAAAGTCAAAGGACAAGTGAATATAAAGAACCTCAATTGTCGCTCATACTCCTGGTTAACACTATGCATAACCTTATCTACTTATACCTTATGACCAAGTGTAGCATTACGCCAAGTATCCAGTTCTAACGTAAACACCATATCCCTATCTATGTATCTCCATCATAACAGCTCAAATTGGAAGAAAGTAACAACTGTTACAAAACAATGACAGTATAAGTGACTCAGAATATAGGACAGGTAAACGTAAGCTGAAAACAGACAGGAAGGTCAACGTAGAAAATCAACACTCTGAACATTCCACAGGTTACTTTGCAGGAGTACTTCAACTAACTGAAGTAGTTTATACAAATAAAATAGCAACAACTGCCGTAGTTGCTTGTCCCAAAGCTCACTAGGCTAACTTATAACAGACCAAGTGAAGACGTGCAATTGTTTGCCTGCATTTTAAACCAAATAGAACCCTGGACCCGTGATGACTGCAGTCCTCACTGCTCTACTCTGACATTCTTGAAACATAACGTCACAGTAGCAAGTCTACAACTTCCGCCAATAGTCTTATCAGTCTCGCGAGACTATGTCTATTGAAACTTATGGTGCCGGACAACCAGAACCAGCCCACGTTGAGGGCCACACATCCATCAACACAATCAACGACAACAAAGTTTTGAGTGCACATGTTGTAATTCTGTCACCTAGTTAGGTTAAATCGTAACAGATAAAGATATCTAGGAGAGAAAATCAAGGGAAAATATATCCTGGACTCTATATTGACTTTTGAAAATCTGGTGTTTCGTTTGCAGGGTTCCGAATGGTCCGCGGGAGACTGGAATGGACCGCGAGTCCGGTTGGAAGTCAAGTCTAGTCTAATGGTGGAAGCTAGACTGACATGGACAGTCCGGACTATGCGACTGACAAGGCTAGGACAGGTCGGACAAGGCCCGCCAAGAAATAGCATATTCACTGCCCATTAACCGAATTAGCATCCTATTTTGCTTTTTACTATTTTTATCACAGTTTATTATCAAATGAATATTTTCTTGATTAAACTCATTATTTCCGTGGGTTATGCTGCAGAGTCTCAGAGAGCCAGAATGGAAATAGTGCCTCGCTTAGATTAGGGGCAGTGTAAATAGATTCACGAGCATCAAATTTTTTCGGACCATCAAGTGAGTGATATTACATGACTACCCAACACTTTATAAAGACCAGCCTGGGACCGGTCGAGGACCAGACCGGACCACCCGAGTAAGTCAGGACCAGTCACGGTGTCGACCAGGACTTGCAGGTCAGGTCCTGCCTCCAAGACCTGACCGGCCGGACAATTCAGAACCCTGTTCCTTTGTTGACTAATGTCTTGGCCAGGTGAACAACATGCTAACATCTCATGAACGGAGTGATACTCCGGGATCAAGATCCTCTAAAAGTAACTAAGGAAATATAAATAATATAGAGTAACTGTTAAACAAAAAAATGTGAATAATCCCGTATTATTGTGATATCTAATATATGTGAACCTCTAATATTTCTCTCTAAATTTTTATTTTGAACTTTCTGCTTATATCTATTGAGATATTATTCTTGGCGCTCTCTCATTGGTTAAACAGTTAACTATTGGAATGTGTTATGTAAAGGTAGAGCGTGTTGCACAGGTATATCATCAAGGTTTGCAATAAGGGGAGTAAGCGATATTCAAGTTATTTAGTGGTCAGAGTATCTTCCTTATCACAAATTTCAACAACTAGAAAATAATTACGTACTTTCCATCTTCGATATACTCCTTATCTCCATTCATTACTTGGTCTTTGTGAATCCCAACCTAATAATTCTGCACACATCAGCTTCTCAAACTACAATTTTTCTTCTTTTAAACATGTTAGAAATAATCCGTGATAAGTCAAACACTACAAGCGATAGTGTTGTTTTTCACCAATGCATGTTATGTGGCCTTCCCGACATGAACTGGTTATGTCATTGATTACGATAGAACTTGGAGGGGATTACAAGTATGAGTCTGTCATTACCCTGTGAACTTGGCAGATTATGTTTAGGTGTCAACTTTGTTTTTTGTATAGTTGTTCAGTTGCATGATGTCACTCGCATAGTTATGACTTGCCTGCCTGTAGGATAAATAGCCCCGGAGAGCCCGCCGGTGGAGGAGGTAGAGCGAGGTTGAATGCAAGAGGATTAATCTGAGCGAGAGTGACATTCTGATCGTTCAATTTTAATAGATAGACGGTATAGAGTATCTGCACAGCTGATTGCTGAGTACTGAGAGTGGAGATGAGCTTTACTGAAAGCGAGAACCAGAGAGAGAATTAGGGATCAAACAAGAGTTGTATTAAGACCGATGTTGTTCTTGTTCGGATATTGAGAAGAGCTTATTGAGAAGAGAGAAGAAAACTGGAAACGAAAACAAAAGGAAAGAGTACAAGGAGAACAAGCGAGCTGCTTAACCACCGACATCCGGGTAATCTTCATGACAGAGCTTCCCCAAACAATCCATAATATCCAACAAAACACATTACTACCATCATGACCGATCACTCAACTGCCTACCCACCTGACCATGGGGGGCTGGTAGTGGTTGTCCGGCATCATATGATACTATCTACCTTTGAGAGATCGCTTAGCCAGATGTTTGCTTCGCCGTCCCCCTTTTCTAACTTCTGTTCAATGCGACCTACTTTCTCCCAAGCTTTCACCAGTCCATTGAATCCTCTCTATGCATTACTACGGGGTCCGGTAGTAGCACCTGTTCCAAATGATTTATTTCTACTGGAAATGACAGGTTAAAACTCGTGGCAAACTATAGGCATTCATACACATTCTTGTCAGTAAGCCAAATCCAAACCTCTTCCATGCTCCCCGGGAGGAAGAGAAAAAAAAAAACAATGAAAAATGTATGAAACCAAAAGCGAAGTGTTTGGAAACTTGTTATAAATTTGACAACATTGTTCCCATAACAGTTTTTTAATGCCGAGGGTCCAGCATATAGGCGCCCACCAGTCCTGGTAGGCATCTGTAGACTAATAGAATTCGGCTTATATTGGCAATTCCTCATCGAAGTGGCCTTCCTCGACCCGGGGACGGCCTGATCCGTTCGCAACGCTGGTTAAAATTCTACAAAAAAGACATGCATGTTCATGATAGTTGTTGAGTTTATTATTTCATCAACCTAGTGTTTCTTTCTTTCTTGTTTCTTTCTTTTTTCGTGCTTGTTTGTTTATTTCCTGCTTCCCCTCACATCCGTATATTGTCGGTGGCTCCTTGCTTTGTAGTCAGGAACTTCAGGTGACCTAATCTTGAGAGTACAAGGCCAATTTGGTTTCAAATAACCATTCAGTGTTCTAATGACTGCTGATCCATAACACCTTCATTCATGATCCTCTGCATCCTATCGAAGGCGTAAGGGGATCGTAAGGTGCACCCTCTGCACTTGTGAGCAATTCCGGGTACTAGAAGTCAACAACACATTCCCGCTGTGTGTTCTTTTTCACATTTGGCTCCTTAAGTTCAAACCCGTTCACCCGGAGCTAGAAAACGCGAGGTGGCATTAATCACACCTCCTCTCAAAACGATTGGTTGATTACTGTGCACATAGGTAATGTAGCTTTCCGTGTCTGCTTACGTGTACCCTCGTACCTACCTCCCTACCGATGCTTTTCACCGTCTCTGAGCGGAGGGTTTGAAAGGTATGATGCCCCGCCTCCGGCGGTCTCCTCTCCATTACTCCCTCCCCTCATGTCCTCCCAGACCAAACATCCCCCCAATACTCACTTGCTACACTCCCTCCATCATTAGAGACCTTCTCTCACCACACATCCTCTCTAAAATGACATCCCTTATCCAAAGAACACGATTCGCACTATCAAGACTAAGCCTTTTTGATTTCCCTCCTCCCCCTTCATTGGCTGTGTTCAATTTTCTTTAACTCACCTACCTCCTATTCAAGCATCTATCCTTTCTCTTCAGACCCACCGATTATGCAGCACTCGGAAGCCCCGCGTGATGTGACAGGACACCTTGACACTTCTCTTCCTCAGGAAAGATGTAATGAAGAGACCGTCTGGGGTGACATTCAGGTGGATGTAAGTTTACTTTCGTTTCTTCTCGGCGCATATTTACTCTTATTTTTGTTGCACTTGGTTTCTGTTTTGTTATTGTTCATTTGTTACTATACTACTTGAGTTTCTCGCTAACCTGACCGTGCGGCCTCTTTATATTGGGGATGCCCTCTACTATGAATGATAATACAACCCTCAAAATAGGGATCTAGTTTGGATGTCAAGCTTTATTCAACTGATACCTAAACATCGAAAATTCCATTCTTTGATGGGCGAGAATATGCAGGATTTTATTATGGAATATGCCACTTACACGATTGAAACCTCCTCCACCTCGAAAAATTCTAAATTTGTGGGTGCTTGCATTACACTAGGTCTCGAGATAATTTCTCTGGGAATTAGTGCCCATATTTGGAGAACGCGGGATGTCGTCTGCTTTCTGTTGATAAATATAGTTGACGTAATGTCTTGCGCATAATGATAGTTTGATATTATGTTCGTGTTGTCTCCACCTTGTTTACGTGTTATCATCTCCACTTTGGTAAAGCCAATTTCACACTTACCTGTTCTGTTTATGAATCGTATCTTCTATGGTGGTGACACTGGCTATTATTGGATAATGCTACGTGTTATAGTTTCTGGTTCTCGTAGTCATAACCCTTTGTCCTTTTCTTCATAGGTATTTAAATAGTGGGGCATCTCACGTAGTGGAGGTGAATGTTGACAATCGTCCCAACTTCACATTCCTTACCGGCTTCAAAGAATTTCTTTCATTTGCCAATACCTGCCTAAAGATATTCCAACTCGGAGACTTACACCTCCTGTTGTCCTTCCAATTTGAACACGTACTCTCAATTTTCCAAAGCCGAACCAGTATATTGAAGATAGCTAAGCGAGAAAGGAAAGAAAGCACAACATAAATCCCGAATAAATAACGCCGAAACAAATCCGTGGAAAAAGCCGTTACTATCTTCTTGCTCCGCGTTCGAGCTGTTCCACTACAGGAGGCTTTGGGGATGGTAGCCGCTGCCCTTGCCGTGGGAGATGGCAACCGCCAATGTATCCCCAGATGGCAATGCGAGCGCCTTGGGGTCTTGTAGGGGTGGCGGGTGGGTAATAAAGAAGGCGAGGTGTAAGAAGCGGGTTGTAAGAAACGTGGTGATCGGGTGGTCAGGAAGCTTGGAGCTATATTATGTATTGGGGGTCCGTGGATTCGGGCTCTCAGAGCTATGACCCCGCCCTGGCCCAGAAACCGAGAATACCTTTTTCTGCCAGAAACCGGGTCATGGTTCCAGCCCCTGCGTGGGCTCCAATGCGCTTTGTTCAATTGGCAATGGGTTGTTCCAACCGTCTGTTTGGAGATGGAAACCGCCCCATCAGATGATTATGGAAATAGTTCCGTTGATTCTGTTGATTTTCTACATTGACCTTCCTTTCTGTTTTCAGCTTACGTTTACCTGTCCTATACTCTGATTCACTTATACTGTCATCGTTTTGTAACAGTTGTTACTTTCTTCCTATTGGAGCTGTTATGATGGAGATACATAGATAAGAGTAAGCTGTTAACTTTGGAAACCGGATACGTGGCGTAATGCTACACTGGGTCATAAGGTATAAGTAGATAAGGTTCTGCATGGTGTTAACGATGAGTATGAGCGACAATTGAGGTTGTTTACATTCACTGGTCCTTTGACTTTCAACCAGGTTTGACCACTTTTACATGCGTTTACTTTCAATACGATTCGCTCCACGATCCAATAATCCAAAGGTTATGAGCCCAGAGCGATCAATTTCAATCACGATCAAAGTCAATGAGTGATCCCTCATACCCTCACCTACCACTACTGCCAGACCGACCGTCAACCTCTAAAGCACCAATGTCCCACCACCCTTCATCTACCTTTCGTTCTCGCATTCGGGAAGACAAACCAATTACTATTAAGCTTGATAAGGTCCAGCACCTAACTGGACAAGAAACCTATACCATCTGGGTCTCCGTAATGACGCTTGTCTGGAAAGGCATCAAATGCTATGAGATTGTTGTAGATGGTCTGCAACGAGCAGTGAATGCCGACGAGGATGAAGTAAGTGCTTACAGTGCACTGTGTCATCAAGCCTCAGCTATATATATTCGGGTAGTCACTTCAGAGATCTTGGAGAAGATCGTCGAGATTGACCATCCATACGAAATGGGGAAGTTCCTACGAACTGAATACTACCGTGATACTGCATATGCATTAGTATCACAAATTATCAACTTTTCCTCCTTGTCCATGACCTACGATCCTGGACGACCTATCTCCACATTTATATCATGTTTTGAAACTGAGTAGCTCAGAGTACGCAAGTTGGCCAAAGCTTGACAGGACACTTACCGCAAGACTCTCATTCGCTTCTTGGAGGAAGACAAAGCTAAGCGAGATTTCCTTCTAGCTTTCCTAGTTCAAAATCAAAAGAATATAGTTGACAACCTATCAACTAATGACGACTTTACATTTGCAGAAGTTAAACAATGACTGCTTGATTCAGATTTTGATGTGAAACCCTTATCTACTAATACCTCTGTAGTACTATTTACTGTAAATCATTGGATCATGGAGTGAATCATATTGAAAGTAGAAGCCAGTCAAAGTGGTCAAACTTGTTGGAAGGTCAAAAGACCCGTGAATGTAAAGAACCTTAATTGTCGCTCATACTCATCGTTAATACCAGCTGAAACCTTATCTACTTATACCTTATGACCCAGTGTAGCATTATGCCACTTATCCTGTGCCCAAAGTAGACACCATACCCTTATATATATATCTCCATCATAATAGCTCAAATAGGAAGAAAGTAACAACTGTTACAAAATGATGACACTATAAGTGACTCAGAGTATAGGACAGGTAAACGTAAGCTGAAAGCAGAAAGAAAGATCAACGTTGAAAATCAACACCCCATTTCACTTTGTACCAAATACATTGGAACACAAGTACTTATGCATTATCCTTCCCAATACTTTAGTACAGATGCCGGCTTGGCTTTCCACTGAAGAAACATATATCAAGGTTAGGTTCCTACTCTCCACGTGCTCACGCATGAAGTGATATGCCACGTTAGTATACCATGGAGCATTACTAATCCGTTGTTCGCAAGGTCAATGGCGGCTTTAATATCACAGTACAGGGCCATCGGAATATGGGACAAGACTAATTCCCATAGGCCTTGTCTTAACCAAAGGTATTGCTTGGTTGCAAGTGCCAATGTAGTATACTCTGCTTCGCATGTTGAGTGTGCAACGGTACGTTGCCTCAGTGCCCGCCAGGAGATTCCAGAATCTCCAAGTAAGATGATGTAACCAGAGAAGCTCCACCGAGTATCTAGGCAATTCGCATAAGAAGCATCACAGTACCCAGTTACTGTTAACCTCTGGCCCCAAGAGTAAATCAATTGCTGTGACGGTGTTTTCGATAGGTACCAGAATACCTTCTTTGCAGCCTAGCCTGTAAGTGTGGTTTATGTTAAAATTCACGAAGCCTTTTCTGGTCTGGGTTACCTGGTCTGTAACCCGGTGTGAAACGGTAATGCATTAGTTTGGTTGGAAAGATGTTTGAATGAACCAGGGTTAGTGTGCTTTGAAGGAAGCTAGATGTTTGGGGCAGGAGTTAGTTGTTGCAGGATTGTCGGAGTGATACTGGATGAGCAAGGAGCTGGAGAGCACTAGGGCGTTAGTGTTCAGTCTACTTGAATGGTGCTATGGTTTGTGTAGCACTAGGTTACTGCGAAACCTTTGGAAGTAACAAGAGTGTTTTGGAATTGTCTGATGCTATAAGGAGAAGGTCTCTGAAGAACTTTGAGGTAGCGGTTGGATACACTGTGGATTCATGACAACAGAGACAGATAATGTGAGCTTGCAAACACAAGAATGGTTCACTGTACGAGAAGATATTTTTATATATAGAACACCTCTGACAACGTAGGAAAGATAAGGAAAAAACAGGGACTCACCCTCGAACATAGCCTATTTTATTAGGTTATGAGCCCGGATCGCTCTACACTATAATTTACTTTGCCAAAACTTCTTTGATCCTTCACGCTTCAATATCCGCACATTTCAACAGACCATAGCCATCACACATTGTCCTAGATTCCGAATATCTACTATGACCCCAGCCAATCCATCATATACCTCTCTTAGCCACTCAATTGAAAGGTTGGATGAGTCAATGGCTACAAGTAAGAGCAACTATGTGCCATAGAAGTTTCGCATTTTGCGTATTCTTAAAGAGAAAGGTCTCGCCACCGCTGTTGAATTCCTGCCCACAGATCAAGCTGCAACAGCCTTCACAATTAGCGATCGGACCAATGATCTAGCGTTTACGATCATCTGCCTCAACATTGGTCACTCGCAGATACCTTACATCCGGTCTGCACAGAATGCCAAGGAGGCTTGGGATGCACTAGCGAAGGTACACCAAGGAATCGGCGCAAATGGTAGGATGGTGCTTATGCAGAAACTCTGGAGCCTGCAATTCGGGGAAGGACAAGATGTATCGGTACACCTGAATTGTTTCACAGAGCTCTCCACCCAGGTCGCAAATCTGTCAACAAATGGAGAAGGGATACCGGACAACAATTTAGTCTCCATGCTAAGTCTCTCCCTTCCGGAGTCATATGAGCCTCTGATTATGGATGTCCAATCCTGTGCAGATGCAGTCACCTTCGATTTCCTAGCTGGTCGGTTGCTACAGGAGGCAACAAGAGGACAGGCAGCGCGTGGTCCCAATAGGGATCAGAGCTTACAGACGCTCTCAGAAGTTACGGTTGATTCTGGATTCGGTACATCCAGTCATCGAGGGCGAGAAAATGGCCGAGATGGAAACAGAGCTTTTGGGAAATGGGGTTCGAGGGGAGGTCCTTCATACGTAAAGAGAAACAAGAGGAGTGGTTCAGGAGCTGTGACAGGGCGATGTCACTACTGCGATCGTGAAGGTCATTGGAAGAGAGACTGTTTCAAGAGGAAGGCAGATTTGGAGAGAGGGAGTATTGCAGGGCACCTGGCATTTATAGGCCTCTCCAGTATAGGAATCAAATCAACAGATTGGATCATCGATTCAGGCGCATCACAACATCTGACTGCGAAGCGAAGCCTCCTTGAAGACTATGAGGCAATATCAGTAACCTCAATCACCATTGGAAATGGAAACGAAATAAAGGCTATAGGAAAAGGAAACATACAGCTTGCAACAGTAGCAGGAATGGCCCGTCTTCAGGCAGTTCTTGACGTACCGGAAATTGGTGGAAACTTGATCAGTGTAGCAAGTATCGTGGACCAAGTATTCTGAGTGGAGTTTTCGAAGACTAGATGCATGGTAAGCAAAGGAAGTGTGACCAGGGCCATTGGACAGCGACAATGAAATATTTACTTCCTAAGTGGATCAACGTACGTAGCGCGGACAGGACAGTCGCATACGGGAGACATGGCTGGGCCGGAGATCTGGTATCGACATATCGGACACCGGAGTCTAAATCCACCAGCAGATCAGAAAATCCGAAATACAGTCAATGGTTTTCGAGTTCAGAAATCACTTGAGTATGGAAGAAATGTTTGTAGCACATGCACCCAAGGAAAGCAAACAAGGGAAAATCTAACCGGTAAAAGAAAGAAGTGCAAGGAACTAGTACATACGATACACTCCAATGTATGTGGACCAATGGCTGAGGCTGGACTTATGGGTGAAAGATACTTCGTGACTATTATTAATGAACGGTCTGGACGCATAGCGATTGCACTTCTGAGGCAGAAGTCAGAGGTTTTTGACAGGTTCAAAGAGTATAAAGTCAGGGTAGAAAGTCAAACGGGAAAGAAAATCAAGTCCTTAAGGTCCGATAGTGGAGGAGAGTATACGTCACATACCTTCCACAAGTATCTAGCGGAAAATGGAATCATACAACGAATCACGCCAGCGTATACCCCAGAACACAATAGAATTGCGGAACGTGCCAACCCCACTATCATGGAAATGGCAAGGTGCATGATGTTCGACACAGTTTTGAGCACTAGGTTTTGGGGCTATGCGGCTCTGACAGCAGTCCACATTGCAAATCGCATGCCGTCTGGGGTACATGAAAACAAAACACCGTACGAGATCTGGTTTGGATCGAAGCCTTCCATTGCACACCTTCGAGTGTTTGGTTCCATAGTCTACAGACATATACCAGCACAGATACGGAGAAAGCTAGACCCAAGAAGCCAACAATGTCGCATGATTGGATATTACGAGGAGAGTGGGAGTGGGGTTTATCGTGTTTACGATGAAGTTGACAACAAGGTGTTTGTTTCCCAAAATTTGATTTTCGATGAAAATACCCCACCAACAAACAAAGTAAAGGAAGAGGATCTCTTCCCTGAGAATGAAGAAATTATATTTGCTGAAGAGGAAGCGATAATAAATGAAGATGGGTGCGCTCTCCCCTTACCGCCGATCGATCCAGCGCATGCGGACAGTTTAGAGCCTACTGTTGATCAGGAAACAATACAGGTCCGTCTACCACCAGCTGTCATACCTACGGAACAAAGAGCAGAGGAAGATAACCTAGATCCCACTCCATCTGGGTCTAGAAGATCACAACAGACACGTCAACTACCAGAAATGTTTTGTCCGGGGGCATGGCAAGCCTTTCTAGCAGTATCGGAGGAACCATCAACCCTTCAGGAGGCCCTTGGCAGTCAGGATTCAAGTGCATGGAAGAAGGCTTGGAAGAGCGAGTTGGAATCCCTCAGAAAAAATGGTACGTGGGTAATGGCTAGATTACCTGCTTATCGAAATGTTATCGGATGTCGGTGGCTCTTCTGATGGAAGGGTGATGGATGATTCAAGGTTCGCTTAGTTGCGAAAGGTTATACGCAACAGCCCGGCATTGATTTTCATGAAACCTATGCACCGTGGCTAAGTTCACAACTCTCCAAGTACTGCTCGCTTTAGTTGCCAAAAATGATTGGGGGTTGCATAGCATGGTTGTAAAAACGGCTTTTCTTAACGGCGAGTTGGAGGAAGAGATATACATGGAATGTCCGGAAGGTGTCCCAGAGGTTGAGAAACCAGGATACGCATGCCGCCTTATTAAAGCCATATACGGATTACGGCAGTCACCACGAGCATGGTACAAGAGGTTTCATACCTTTTTCGAGAACCTGTCCTTTATACGAAGTTCACAGGACTTCAGCCTTTATATCAACTATCAGCGAAAAGTCATTGTACTGGTATAGGTGGATGATCTGGTCCTTGAGGCCGCAAATCTCACAGATATATATTGGATCAAGAACTGCCTTGCAGAGTCATTTGAGATGACTGATCTTGGAAAGCTTACCACCTTCCTCAGTCTGGAAATTTCCAGAAAGCGAAAACTACAATTGCTTACCATTCATCAACAACAATATATTGAAAGGATTCTAGAACAGCATGGTATGCAGGAGGCGCGTCCTCTGCTTACTCCGATGGATGTAAACTGTCATCTCACTCCCGCTACTCTAGACAAAGATGTTACTGCATCAACGAGGACAATCAGCTTAGATGTGTACCAATCTGGTGTTGGATCCTTGATGTATGCTATGCTGGGAACCCATCCGGACATCGCTTTCGCTATCGGTTCGGTTAGTCAGTTCAACCACGACCCACAGTGGGAACACTAGATTGCCGTTAAACATATTTTTCGCTACCTATTGGGCAAAAAGAATCTAGGCCTCAGATACGGAATCAGTAACGATACTGGAGAATATTGCGATGCTGACTGGGGGTCTGGACATGACGGTAAGTCAGTAGGTGGATTTGTATTTATGTTAAATGGAGGACCGATTTCGTGGACAAGTAAGAAACAAAGCTCCATAGCCCTGGCGACAACGAAAGCTGAGTACATGGCCATGACGCAAGCAGCAAAGGAGATCCTATGGTTGCGGGTATTGTTGGATGAGCTTGGAGCATTTAAACATATCACACCCAGGGCAACACTCTACGGCGACAACCAAGGAGCAATCGCACTTGCACGAAATCCAGAATATCACGCACGAACCAAACACATCGACATACAGCATCACTTCATCCGCCAGCTGGTCAGTCAAGAAAAGATATACCTCCAATACTGTACCACCGGAGAAATGATTGCCGATATCATGACGAAATCACTCCCGCGGGTCACCCACGAAAAACATACAACAGCAATGGGTATTCTGCCGGATAAAAGAAGTAGAAGTCTTCGTGTGGCGGCGTGTTAAAATTCACGAAGCCTTTTCTGGTTTGGGTTACCTGGTCTGTAACCCGGTGTGAAACGGTAATGCATTAGTTTGGTTGGAAAGATGTTTGAACCAGGGTTAGTGTGCTTTAAGAAACCTAGTGAAGGAACGCTAAAATGTTTGGGGGCAGGAGTTAGTTGGAGGCAGATTGTCCGAATGAAGCCGGATGAACAAGGAGCTGGAGAACCCTAAGGGCGTGTGGTTCCTCTACTTGAAGGTGGCACGCGTTTGTGAAGACTTGGGTACCTGGGAACTCTTGGGAGTAACAAGAATGGTTTTGGAATTGTCT
>NW_003299035.1:0-5009 GCF_000151645.1 Tuber melanosporum
TGCCCTCGGGATACCCGGCATTCTACGACCCCAACCTCCCCAGTTACGATACAGCGATAGGTAAGTGCCGGGGCAACCCTGCTGCCTACGCGGCTAAATATCCCAGGATATGGGAAGCACAGCAATGGAGGGATGGCAAGTATCCCGACCCGGCTGAGTTCCTCCTAGGCATTTCCAACCTAGACGACCACCCCCCTGATAAAACCAGAACGTCCTATTCTGAGGCCACGTTCTCAGGGCCCTCGGAGCCCAAGAAAAAACAAGGTGGCTCCGTCCCCTCAGCAGCACAAGTCGCGAAAACAGTTCCCAGGTCGGCTAGTCCTCCCGTCCCTGGGCCACTGCCCGCTGCTGAGAGAAGGTTCTTTGCCCCTCGTTCCCTCGCTGCTCCTCACACCCTGAGCAGAGAAATTGTGGCTTCCTTCCCTAACACAGTGGCAACGGTCCTTAAAGAGGCCAACTGCCCCCTCCCGAAAGCTTTCACAGCCAAAGTCAACGATCGAGGCATAGTGACCCTGTTTGTCCTTGACCCTCATACACCTGCAACCGTATACGCTCCCTACTACGAAGCCCTCTCCTCCCGTCTCAACAAAGCCTACCCTGTGGGCGAAAACCCCTACCTCTGCTTCTGCCCTGCACCCAATGAGGTGCAACTGGCAGTCCACTCCCTGCCTGTTTCTTTCCTACCTGATGACCAGGAGGCCCTGCTGGGCACCCTAAGGGAGACTATCCTAAATGTCAAGGAAGTACGAATCCTCTCAGCATGGTTCTTCATTCAGGACGAGGAGATTCACCTCTCAAAAGCAAACACTTCATGCATCGTCACGGTCACGCGCACGGACGTGGGCAAGATGGTGGGCCATACCGTCCTATAGCCTCCCGTTGCCGAATTGAACGGGCCTTCTCCGTGAACAAATTCACCCAATGCAAGAACTGCTGGGGCTACAGTCACCAGGCACCCAGGTGCAAAATCGATCACCCAGTCTGCCTGATATGTACGCTCAGCCACACAAAGGCATCCCACCACTGTCAGAACCCGACATGCCCCAAAGGTGGACACCTCAAACCTGTGGCATACTGCTGCCCCACTTCCGTCCCCCTCTGTACCAACTGCTCCTCCCCCCATCCCGCCTTCGATCAGTCATGCGCCCAGTACCCGAAGCCCCCTCACTCGCCTCCAGCCGAGTCCCCTCCCCCCGAGGAGGAAGAAATGGATACGCAGGACGATGGAGGAGAGGGTCCTTCCTCAAGACCTCTTCGGTCCCAGAGCCTTGCTCCTTCTGTGGACTTGGGAGATGGTCTCGCCACCAGAGCCTCCCCCAGCCTCCCCTTTTCGACCCCTTTCAGAAGACCTGGAAGTGTCTTCCCCGTTCCCTGCACCCCATCGCGCCCCCAAGGAACTGACCCCTCCCGTACCCAGGAGGACATCACTCCCACCCCTGTCCCCAAACCAGCAGTGGGTGCATCCCGTTAATGTGCGACGCCCACTATACTCCTCCTCCTTCCCCAGTTTCTACTACTCCTCCGCGGAGCACTAGCTCCTTTTCTCTCATTCAACACAACTGCATGGGTAGCTGGAATGTGTTTCTCTCACTCTTTAATGCTTTAGTCGCTTTGCCCTCCCCCCCAGTGCTTGTTGCCCTTCAAGACCCTCCTTGTTTTCATGGAAAACTCCCACACTTCCCTGACTTTATGTCATTTTCCCCCCCAATGGCACCCGGGGTGAAGCCTCGAGTAGCAGTGTTTGCCTTGCACTCCTTTTTTGATGTGGTTTCTCTTGTTCCTGTATTTTTTGACAACCCTGCCCTAATGGCAGTAGATGTCTATACCCCGTGTGGATTGTTTGACTCCTCCCACGAGAGGTTTCCGTTAGTCAACCTTTATTCCCTTTGGACGAATTCGTCGCTCTACTGCTCTGTTTCCCCAGAAGAGGCTTTTCCTGCTCTCGACTTCCCAACCCTAGTGGTGGGAGACTTCAATATTCACCACCCCCAGTGGGATCACGACCGTCCCCTACGCAAGAAGGAAATATGTACCTCCACCCCTTATGCTGAACTGTCCCAGCAATTCTGTTTCTCCCTCCTAAATAATCCCGAAGTCTTTACTCGATTCTCGCTAGGCCAGAATCATGTACCCTCCATGCTTGACCTGGTCTTCACCAACCAACACCTCGCACCCTTCGTGGAGACATGGGATTCGTCTCTTTAGTCTACTGGGTCGGATCATGTCCCAATAGCAATAACGTTAACGTCCCCGCTTCTCTCCTCCCCCCAGCTTACACCATACTGGAAAGCTACCGACTGGACCAAGGTCTTGAAAGACCTTGGCTCCCTCGCGACTCCGCCGCCCCCGCCCTTCCCAACACAGCAAGCACTCACTACATGGCTCGACATCAACCTTGGCAGGATACCTTTAGTACTAGCCAGACACACAGCAATGAAAAAACCCTCTACAAGATCAAAGTCTTGGTGGTCCGACACTTTGTCTGACTTGAGGAAGGTCCACCACTCCCGGGCCCAGGAAGCCCGCACATCCCCTTCAGATAACACTCAGGCATCAGCGCACTTGGCCAAGGTTGCCTACTTCAAGGCTATCAAGAAGGCTAAGAAGGAACACTGGTCTAGGTTCCTCAAGAGTGCTACCCCCTAGAACGTTTGGACGGCCAAGAGGTTCGCCTTTGGCAAACCCCCAGAGCGATTCCCGTCCCTCCCGCAAGCAACATCCCCCATGGAGCTGAACGATGCTCTGCTTTCCCACTTCTTTCACCCTAAACCCCCCGCCTTCTGCCCACCCATTCTCAGGGCCTTTAAGGATGCACCCCCCCTACTGGCAGAAGAGATTGTAGTAGCACTCGCAAAGTCCTCATCCTCCTCAGCTCCTGGCCCCGACCTTTTCCCATACTCTGTTTGGAAGAGAATCAACAAATCCCACCCCTCTCTGTTAGTTGAACTCCTATCCCCGCTGGTCTCATTTGGCTTCCACCCGGTGTCACTCAAGATGGCAAATGGTGTGGTCCTGGATAATTCAGGAAAAACTTCCTATGATACTCCTGCCTCCTTCCGGATAGTTGTCCTCCTGGAGACAGTTCCCAAGATCCTGGAAAGGATAATAGCGAATCGCCTTTCACCACTGGCCAGGTCTCTTGGCCCGCTCCACCCACATCAATGCGGCTTCCTTCCAGGGCTCAGCACCTTCGACGCCTGCGCGACTCTGGCCCACGATGTCCAGACACTACAACACACCCAGTGGGTAACGTCCACCTTGTTCCTTGATATCAAGGGAGGCTTTGACAATGTCTCTCCAAATGACCTCTTCCATATGCTAAGCTCGAAAGGCATACCGCCATACCTCTGCTCCTGGGTCAGGTCTTTCTTGACAGACAGGCAATGCCGTCTTGTCTTCCAGGGCTCGCCCAGGGTTTTCAAGCCAGTCCAGGTTGGTACCCCACAAGGATCACCAATCTCGCCCCTCCTATTTGTCATCTACGTCTCGTCCCTCCACTTTCCAGTACCGCGCGGGCTTGTCTTGTCATATGTGGACGATTTCGCAGTCACTGTTGCCTCCAACTCCTACAGAAGAAATGTCCAATGCCTCCAACACCTGGTTAAGATGTTGACTCAGAGGGGCAGGCAGCTGGGTGTTTTCTTCTCAGTACCCAAGACTGAACTTATGCATTGGAGGACACCCAGACAAAGGGACCTAACATCCACCCTCCCCATCGTAATTGATGGTCTCCTCTTCCGCCCCTCCGGGATGGTCCGTTGGCTCGGACACCAGTTTGAGTCACCCTCCTGCTCCCTCCATTGGGCTACCAACACCCACTTCTCGAAGCAGCTTGCACTCGCCCAGGGGGTCTTCTCAATGATTAGAAGGCTCTCCGGTCCCGGCAAAGGGCTCGTGCCCTTCCTCTGCCATAAGCTTGCATCCTCCCTCCTTGCGCCCATACTCCTCTTCGGTGCAGATCTGTTCACACCCTCAGCCACCATGTCCGACCGGCTTTCCATCTTCTGGAGGCAAGTACAGCGATGGGTCACCAACTGTTTCTCCGAAACCCCTACCGGTATCCTCCCCTGTGAGTCGGCCCTTCCCCCGATATAATGCCTCATTGAACACCGACAGTCACTGGCGGCGTTGAGGATGGTATGCCTCCCCCCAGAAAGAAATCCAGCCACCGCGAGGCTGCACTCCTCCTTCTCCACAACCTCTAGTTATCGCTCTCTGGAAGACCACCATGGCTTGACAGTGGGTCTAACCCCGGGCTACAGACCCCTGAGTGGGAGAACCGCCGAACCATCACCCCCAGTGAGGAGACATCTCCCACTTGATGCAATTGTCCACAGGGTGGTCAAGCTTGTTGACAATCTACCTCGTGTTCCACCAGCCTCGCCTGCCCTCCTCCCTGCGCCCCTGCCCCCCACAGCTCTTGGTGACCCCCCCTTTCCGGCCCTCAAGAGAGGATGCCAACAGTTCCTCCTGAACATCTGGGTGAAACAATACCCACCACCACCACGATGCGCGTACTCACCCACGCTGTCGCCCCACCCCTTCATGGGGCTGGGGAAGTTCGTGGCGGGCCGTATCCACCAAATGTTGTCTGGGAAGAGTTACCTGGCCACCCACCGTTCTTGGAGAGAACTGGACGCCCCGGACACCTGCCCCTACTGCGAAAAGGGGCCCGAATCTTTCCACCACGCCATTCTCAGCAGCCCATCACGCACCAGAGCCAGAGACACCCACCTCCCGGGGGTCGAGTGCCTGGATGAAGAGGAGTCCATCTGGATATCGCCGGCACTGCTTCATGGCCTGGCCGCGTACATCTTCTCCACTTCGACTGGCTTCCCCCCAGACATGCCTGCATTCAGAGATCCCCTCTCTGGGACTCGCCCCATCGGGCGGCCCCGTTCCTCCCTCAGCTCGTCCTCCTCGGCCTAGGCCAGGGGTGTTGGCACACTTGTTTGTTTTCCTTGCTTGTTCCCCAGATACCGAACCGAAGCGACCGCATCCTAGCAGGG
>NW_003299035.1:5110-18881 GCF_000151645.1 Tuber melanosporum
GTCAAACATTTACCCCGTTACGTCGGCGCGCGATCGGTACAACCACACTCCATCACTTCTATTTTCCTCCCACGTTGTTTGGCAAGATCACATCAACTATCGTGGCCCCTCCCCACTCCCCTCTGCTCCCTCAATAGTTTCTGCCTAGGAGTACAGTTAACTTTTCCATCCTCTCCTGCCTTCACCTCACTTATCTCTTGTCTGCTTGATGAGGGAGTTATTTGGGCTTGCCCAGTCGTCCTGTCTTGCTAATAGGGGCTTACTTAACTTTAGCATAGTCAACTTCCTCTTTTTATTTCCAATTGGTATTAGCAGTGGTGGATGTCTTTCTCCTCACTTATACGATCCTCGTTGAATAATGCCTCAGCTAGTAACTTTGGAGTCTGTCTCATGGTGAGATTCAACCATATCAGTCTGGGCACTTGGTTCTAGCTATGGTCACCTTCCTCTCTATACACTTCTGTCTTCCTACCGCTGGTGGAGTCCCTTCCACTAAGTAACAATATCCCTCCCAGAACAAGGTACTACATGTGAGATGTGGTAATATGACAACAGTTCAGTTTCAGTCGGGTTTGTACAGGGGCCTCGAGTTCTATCTTCCATTTTCTCTTTGGTTACATCAGCTGGTACCCTACTACTGTCGGCTGGTACCCTACTACTGCAACCTTTTTTGCTACCTTGAGTAGCCCTATCAGCCCTCCTGGATAGACAGCTTAGGGCTCCTGTTTTGCTAATAACTCCTGCTCGTAGCGGGCATTCTTTCCTTATAGTTTCTCCAACTCACGTCCGTGGGCTATATGTCCAAGACATATGTTTACATCACCTATATAGTATGCCTATTGGTTATTTCAACTTCACCAGCGTGGTCTGTCGTATGAGTCGGGCCAGGAAACTACTTGTCATTGGTGAGGTGTTGGTTTCGGCTAGTAGTTTGGGGTTTTCTTAGTTGGGACTTTCTTCTGTTCAGTAGGGGATGTACTGTCGGGATGGTGGATTTTCATGCTTTAAAGAATGACTTTGTGGGCTTTCTGACTTTACTGTCTGTAGATAGCTATGCAGGAGACTGACAGGACAGTTTTTTAAACTGAGGACTAGTTGGGTATTGGTGGCTCTAGGCAAGACCTCTCCGCATTTAAGTCATGGAATCTGAGGATCATGTACCTGACTGTGGATCATAGTTATTCTAGGATTACAGTTTTTCTTCTGGCTGCTGAAGAACAAGGTAGGATAGATGTGCAAGTCTACATGGTGCAGGCTGATATGATCCCTAGTCTTACTGAATGTAAAACTGGAGAAATAGATAAAATGATAAAAAAAAATATAAAAAAAGAGAACCTCTGGTACAGCACGCTTCGTCACTTCTATTTTCCTCTAACAGAGTTTAACAAGACCATGGTTAACTATTGTAAGCGATCCATACTCCCCTCTACCCTCATGATAGTTCCTGCCTAGGGGTACAGTTTCTCTTCAGCAGCCTCTCCCACAACTGCCTGACTTGTCTTCCTATTTGCTTGATATGGAAGTTATCAGGACCTCACTAAGTAGTCCTGTCTCACTTGGAGGGCTCACTTAGCTTTAGCACAGTGGGCTTCCTTTCTTTGTTTCCGGTCAGTACAAGAAGTGGTGGACATCTTTCTCCTGACTTATACGATTCCCATTGGGGAACACCTCAGTTAGTAATTTCGAGGTCTGTCTCACGGTATAATTTAACTAAACCTTCCTAGTTTCTCAGTTCAAGTTGTGATCTCCTTTCTCCCCTCACACCTCTAAATCTCTACCACCGGTGAGATCTCCTCTACTCCGTGATGCTATCTCTCAGAACAAGGGACTACGTAAGAGAGGTGGTAAAACGGCAATGGTTTGGCTACTATAGTTAGGTTTGCTCTGAGTCCTTTGGCCCTCTCTCCATCTCCTACTTCGATTATATTAGCTCACTCCCTACTGCCTCTTTTCCTTTTAGCTCGTACCCTACTACCCCCTCTCTCTACCGTGGGGTGTTCTAAGGCTCAGGCCTGCTACCTACCCATAGTCAATCTTTGACTGGCATCCTACTTCTGGGTAGCATCCATTCTACCAAACATCTACTTCTTGGAACTGGCACTGAGGCTCCTGTTCCCAATTGGTGGGTTGTGGTATTGCACTACATTTATGGCCTAGCTGGTTGGAGGTGTCTGACCTTAGGACTCTTCATCAGCTGTCCACTTCAGGGGTAGTTCTTTATTAATAGCAACCTGGCAGTTTGGTAGGCAATAGTTACTTTCTTTTGTAGCCTTTTGGGTCAGGTAGTTTATGGGTAGAGTTTTTCCTTATGCTTTCCTGTTCAGCATGTAGGATTTTCTTTCTGTTAGCTACCTGTAGTTAGTGAGGGGAGTCTTTCAGTTGATCAATCTTCTTGGACATATAGTTGACTTCTAGACAAGACCCCTCCACATTCAAGTTATGAGGTCTACGGACTGGACACCCCAGTTGATCATCCTTGGAGTGTATACGGTTGGGCCCATACCAGAGAATCTTGGAGGTACCAGTTTTCTCTTGGTCCTGAGTAGAGAGGTTTTCTTAAAGTCATAGCTCACGCTGCATGCGATATTCTTGTACCTTAAACAAGGGATTAAATATTGATAAAAAAAAACTAGACCTCTGGTACAGACTCCTCATGTAACTACTTAAGTTCTTTCCTATACTATAAGTCAAATCAATACTTTATACATACCTTTCGCAACACTACATGAGAAAGAGATCTCACTTACAAGAGGTAATGCAAGTACAAGACAATCTTCATTATCAAAAGTGATAGCAAAGATAAGAGTTCTCTGAGCTATTGAGATAGCAAGAGAAAAATAATAGGTAAGGTTATTACCTGTTGAAGAATTAACAATAAAAGAGTAGAATCATTACAGTATATTACTTTCTTTAATTCTTTCCAATTCCGTCCTAACTTTATTTGTCATATCCATGCATACTGACTGCTTAACGCTTACTTCATTTTCCACTAAAGTCTATCTATAGAAACTAGTAGAATTTAGTATGCTTTCTTTATATCTTTATGAGTTTCTGACCAATAATTAGTAACTGCTCTTGCAAGTCCTGCTAAATCTATTGCTATATTATAAAATTAAAGATTAATATATTACAACTGCAACAAACTTCTATGTATTGATCATAAACCTTCACCAGCAAGTAACATATACTGTTATATTGCAAGTATAGTCTCCTCATCAGTTAACCAACTGACAATTTTTGTATGCTTTCCTTGCTTGGAAGCTGCCAGTTTTCCCTCCTGAATAAATTCTACTTCTTGCTTTAGAATTCATCTCATAACCCATACACCACATCTACCTGCTTGTGCAACTATGTGTGCAAGCTCCTTTTAGGATTTCCACACTGTCCTTTACTCTGTTTGTTGCTGATTTAACTCTGCTCTCTTCCATAGCCTTTCTTCCTTTAGTTAAAGTTTAAGAAATGTATAAAACTGCATATTCCAATCCAGTTGCATATTTATATATCTGGAGGCCCTTTTCTGTTTTTGGAAATTTGGAATCTTTTTCTTGAGCCATTTTAAAACATATTCTAGAATCTCTTCTTTCATTATTTTTAAGGATCTACCAAGTCATGGCCAGTTAATATAAGCTTGCTTAATAATAATAGATTCTATTACCTTTAATTAAGTAATCTATAAATATATATAATATTAAATCTAAGTGTGATTTTCCCTGCTGATTGTCTAATCTATTAATATGACTACTAAGTCTGAACTGCTACTTTTTGGTATAGCATCCATAATGAACCTCCCTTCTAGTAAGTGGATCTGGCTTTACATATTCGTGGTAAAGTCGCTGACATTTACGATACTTTCATCTTCTATCATGTGAGGAACACTGTTTTACTATAATAGCTACAGTGGGTTCGATATCAGTTGCCTGATTGGCAACATTTATAAGAGCAAGTTGCTTCTTCCTCAAATAATACTTTTAAGATATCTTTTTGCTAGTCATTACTACAGTATGTAGAGTAGCTGGCCCATTTATCTGAGTTGCTCTAAACTTTCTAACATGTTTTCTTGTTACTTCATGTTTTGGTTATTTTTGCAAATCCAGCTCACTGACTGATTCATCCATTTTTGAATTCTGATTAAAGTTAGAAATCTATATCTTCTAACTTAAGAAATATGTAGTATAATTATATACTGAATAAAGAATAGAAACTAACCATATGGTGCCGTAGAATATACCAGTCAATTGGTAAAGAATGTTGTAAAAGGTTAAATTGTAGGTAAAAAAAGATAAAGCATTTGATGATATTAATATATAATGAGCTTGGAAAAGTTATATTTCTGGAAACTAAGAGGTAGGGCAACAAATTTACGAGGTGTTACAGTTGCCGTCGCAACCATACCGTACCGTACTGTACCGGTACTCGGGGGGCTCGTTAAAAATTCGCAAGCCGGCGGCATCCTTACTTTGGGGGCGAGGGTCTAAAACCCTAACCAATTTGGAAACAAAATGTCTGGTCGAGACAATAGCAACTAGGATGGACTACGGGGGGAATAGCACCCAGAGAACATAATAATAACAAATATGAGAATCAGAAATAGACTAGCTGTATACAAGTTCGTTGGGAAAACGAAAACTCGCTTTAATCTCTGATTCTCACTTGCTCAATTGGATGTAACTTCAAAGCAACAGGTCGGGGTTTCTGACTTCTGCAACGCCACTTTCCTTCCAGGCAAGATAACAGCCATATCGTACTTGTATCAAGTAATCCCTACATCACCACTAGTCTCAAAGACCCCCCCTAGTACCGTACTCAAGTATAATAATTGTTGGAACGACGAAGTCTGCGGAGTAGCAAAGGCCGTCTGGCGCCGTACTAGATATGTAAAAACCTCTGATTGGCAAACGAGATCATCGTAGTACGGTGGTACAGTACTAGCCGATTTTTAAAGTCTCCGGAATGTAGGTGACTCGCCAAGTCAAACCAAAATACAACTTATACATGAGTCACCTAGACCATTCGTACCAGAAGAATATGAGGCCATCAAAGCCTCTACTGACCATAAAGATAATTGTATTAAGTAAATAAATTGGTACTTCCAAGTATATCTCAGCCTAGTACAGTATATTCTTTATATTAATTAATGATAATTGCCACTAAGATCATTCCACTTAGCATCCTATCAGCCTGCACTGAGTTAAGCATGATATTTATTTCCTCCATATACATTAATACATTTACTCATAATACTAGGTAGTTTAGCTACTTCCTTATTGATTTCATCAATTGATATCCTATCCCATTCCTCCTGAAGAACTTGTTTCATTTGTTGTTGAGAGGTGATACGTTCATGGCCCCGGCGGGTTTGAATTTGACTTTTCATTAAAATCCAGATATGCTCAATAGGGTTGAAATCGGGAGAATTAGGTGGCCAATCAAGCTTCTGAATCCCTTTCTTTACTCATTGTCCATTAGTAAAAATAGAGTTATGTGCTGGTGCATTATCCTCCATAAGTACAAAGTTTGCATTCTGTTGTATCTGCTCTCGGCATGCTGGCCAGAGGAGTGGGCGTGCCACACACTTCACATAACACCAAGAATCAACTCCCTTTCCTTCTCCGCACCTGTATTTATCGAGTTTGAATTTTTTACTCCAATGAGTTTGTGGAACTCACTACTTTGGTGTATTGTGATATTTTTCAGCATAGCGTTGAGTGCTGAAAGCTGTCAGCTTCAAGGCCCGAAGCTGTTCCCACTCTTCTGATGCTTTCCATTCCTCATTCAATTTTTTTTCTTCCATAGCTCGTCCTTCCTCCAATAAGGTAATAGCTAAAAGAGCCTCCTCTTTTTCCTCCGCAGTCTCCACCTCCCAAACATAATAAGGACCCTTCCATCCCCATCCTATCATTCCCCAACACATCTCTCTCTCTCCCTGCTTCTTGACACAACTGTCACAGTCATCATGCCACTTTTCTGATTCATCACACCAAACAAGATTTATTCCAAAAAGACCGCCAACCTCAATTGACATCTCTTCAGTGAATCCATAATCTTTCCATTCTTCCATGCTCCAGTCCTTTCTCTCTAAGCAGTATCTGAGTCTTACAACTTTGTTTTCAGTCTTCAAAATAAACTTGAACAGCTCCTTATAGACTTTAATACCGCGGGACCGTAGAGCTTTCCATACTATAGTATCACTGACATGTGATAACCCAGCTTCTCTCCGAATATCGACAAGGCACATCCATCGAGTATGAAAATCCCACTTTACCGTAGAAATAAGGTGATCAATTTCCGTAGTTGTTAAAACTTTTGGTCGTCTGGAGCGTGATTTCTTATCCAAACAGTCTTTTGATAACAGTTCAAGCTGTGAAATATTATTCTTATTGTATATCTGAGTACCTGCTGGCATATTCTGCCTTCCTGGCTGCTCTATCCCAGCTTCCTCTTCCTCCTCCTCTTCTTCCTCCTCTGCTACCACTTCTTCTGCTACCACCTCCTCCACTGCTGCCTCCTCCACTACCACCTCCGCTACCACCTCCTCAGCTACCACCTCCTCCACTGCCACCTCCTCCACTGCCTCCTCCACTTCTTCCTCCGCTGCCTCCTCTGCTGCCTCCTCTGCTGCCTCCTCATTCTCTACTACCACTACCACTTGCCCTCTCTTCTCAGAAACTCCAGACTCAGGGGTCCATTCATGCAGGCTTGACTCTGGGCGGGAGTACGGACTCTCGGCCCTTGGTCTGGGTACAGTTAGCTGAGCACGAGGTGGTATTGCTGGCTGAGTACTGGAGAGCGTGGCCTGTCGTTTTGCGGTAGCATTCTTTACTGCGTGACGGTGGATATCGCTTGCTGTGGAAATAGCAATACAGGTATGCGTTTTTATTTCATTAAATTTATAGCCGAGCTCGCGCATGGTAATAATCGCTGCACATCTGTACGGTGTTATTTCCTTTCCTGTAAGAACTCGAATGTTAGCATATTAATTAAAAATAGTAGATATTGCTCACTTACCCCTTGAATGCCCTGCAGAGATCATGGTTGCAGTAGGTAGGTAGGAGGAGAGGAATATTACACGCAATGAAGATTAGTATATGGCAACCGCCTAAGTGACACATGTCTGCCAAGGAACCACTTACACCATGGGCTGATACCTTATACTACCAGAATTCCGGATACTTTAAAAATCGGCTAGTATGGCCATGGCAGCCGGACGTGGGTTTCAAATTTGTGGAAGCTGCCGGAGTAATCCATCTAGCTCACCACTAATACCAGTATGCTTGTCAGAGTCATGGTGGCTTGGTGCCCGGGCAGTGCATCTGGACTGCTCGAGAGCAGTCATCAAATGACACACTTTTGTACTGTACCCGTCGGCAGACCCTAACCTATTTGTTCCGCTGCCAGTACCGCTACTGGTGCATTTCAACAACCCTCCTTCCTCCTCTCCACAACCCACAATTATTTTCTTCTATCACACAAACAACTACAACCACAGGCTGCAAAGATACTTTCGCCACCGATTTTGCCTTCACTACTGCCTCAGTCCCACCATCGTCCTCAGAGCAAATAACAAAAAAATGTCCTCAAGTACTGACACCTTGGTACCCATCCAAAACCAAACCCTGGCCGATACTCCCCAAGGAGGTAGTAGGGGGCGAGGTAGAGGAACCAGAGGAGGTAGGAGTAGGAGTAGGAATGAGAATAGGGTCGATAGTACGCTAGATGGTGGATCTCGCGGGGGTAGAAGGGGATGGAGAAATGGAAGAATTGGACGTCAGCCCCCTCGAGCATCGGATCAACCAGTTGACAGACAAATCCAAGCGGATCTTATTCGAGCTTCAATGACAGCCAGAGGGGAGATTAGGCCGGATGCGGACGATGCTGCTTCAGACCCAGATTCCTCTGTTTGCTTTATCTGTGCGGACCCGGTGCAGTTTTCTTCCATCGCACCTTGTAACCATGTTACATGCCACATATGTGCACTTCGGATGAGGGCGTTGTATAAGAACAAAGCGTGTGCTCATTGCAGGGTGGGTGTCCGATCGTCGTGCTCTGCTGGGTTGGCTTTGGGCTAATATCTCTGTAGACCGAATCGGAATGGGTCATTTTCTCCAATACAGATAGCAAAAGGTTTCAGGAATTCAAAGACGAGGAAATCATTGATAGGAACGACGCTCTGGGAGTGAAATTCGAGAACCAGACTATTCTAGACGAGACAACATTGCTATTGCGTTACAATTGCCCCGATCCCAGCTGTGACCGCGCCTGTCGAGGATGGCCAGACCTCTACTATCACGTCAGGGTGGCACACAGCCGTGTTTTATGGTACACCAAACCCTCAATTCTCCATTTTACGACTATTAACAAACCATAGTGACCTCTGCTCCCGGAGCAAGAAAGTTTTTACCCACGAACATACACTTTTCACCGCGCAAGAGCTCCGCAAGCACGAACGTGTCGGAGACGACCAACCCGGCAGCGAGAACCAAAGCGGTTTTAAAGGCCATCCGGAGTGCGCCTTCTGTCGTCAGCGTTTTTACTCTTCGGACGAACTCTATGTGCATTGCAGGGAGAAACACGAACGCTGCTTTCTCTGTGATCGCACAAATCCCAGCACCCAGCAGCAATATTACGCCGATTATGATTCGTTAGTAGTCCACTTCAGTAACGATCATTTTATGTGCGGGGAGCAGGGGTGTCTGGATAAAAAGTTCGTCGTGTTTGACAGTGAGATGGACCTAAAAGCTCACCAACTTGAAGTCCACCCCAGCCTGTTATCGAAAGGCGCACTACGAGATGCAAGGAGAATAGATATGAGAACACTGGAAGACAGGTCCCACCACAGCCAAAACCGCCGAGATGGGGGCGGCGGCCATGGTCGCGGTAGTGGTAGAGTGGAAATGGAGGAGCCAATCCGGACAGAGCAACAAATGAGCCGAGCGGAATTAGCATACTATAGAACCCTCGCGGTCCAGGGCGCTCAATCTACCACTCCGAGAATATTCGGCGGACAATTGACCGAACCACCACCCGTGATTAGGCCTTCTGCGCAAGCAACTGCGAGAGCCCCGGCGCAACCACCTTCAAGTATCACTCGACCTTCTGCCCAGGCTGATGGAATGAGTGTGTCCACACCGCCACCTAGACCACCGCCTCGGCCGGCTGACACCTCCACTGCGGAAGCTGCGTTCCCGCCATTGGCCGCTCCTAGAGCGCAGGCGGAACCCTCCCCCGGTATGGGCGGGCCGATAACTGGCGATAATCGGAGGGTGTAAGTTAGCCCTTTCCTTTATTCTTAAAATTTATAGCCAACGAAATACATTCAGTCACCATGGTGCGGTAATAGAGCGCGCAAACACTATGCTCCGCTACAACCAGTCCAAGTTCGACTCCTTCAAAGGCCATGTGAGTTCCTATCGTCAGGACAAAATCTCTGCAGGAGAGCTCGTCGAACTGGTATCTACTCTTCTCTAGTTCCCGTTTGTATCAATGACTAACTAAAGCAGTTCTGGTCTCTCTTTGACGTCAAAGCCCCGGACCTTGGAAAACTGATCAAAGAACTTGCAGACCTCTATGATGACGAAGGAAAAAAGCAAGGCCTCCTAAAAGCATGGAATAACTGGAAGGCGATTGTATAAAACCCTCTTCCCCCTTCCCGCCTCTTTCCCTAAAACTAACATCAAATAGAACGAAGACTACCCCCCCTTCGCCGGTGCCTCATCCGGCATCTCTTCCTCCGACCCAACCCAACCCTCCTCCTCCTGCGTCTTGAAATTAAAATCATCAACTTCCCATTCAGCTCGTAGCACCACCGCTCGCCAGGGCGCCTGGGGCTCGGCGGCCGCGGCTCCTCCTCCCCCCCTTCCATCACAATTGCAATCTACCTCCCGGACCCCACCCCTCTCAGTGAACCGCTCTGGCCCGGGCGCACACGCGCCAACACCATGGGTCGCTCCTTCCGGCCCCCCTACAGCCTCCTCCTCCACTATCCAAAGCAACATATCCACGACTAGAAGGGAGGACTTCCCCTCTTTGCCAACCAAGCCCCCACCACCGCCTGGTTGGGGGCCCATTAAGCGGCGGGAACATGGTGCACCGGCGCCCACGGTTGACCCTTGGGGAAGAAGTGCTGGGACTGGGAGCGGAGTTGGGTTTGCGGAGGTTAGTGATGTGGAGGGGAATGGAAGTGGGGGCGGGGGGAGGAAGAAGAAGGGGAAACAGAAGGAGGTCCTTTTTCGGGTTGGTTTGTGATATATCTAGCGGATAAAAAAGCGCTTTATGATTTACCGCTCTTATTAACGAAGTCTGTTTTTATAATAACTGATTACTGCCCTGTATATTATATAAATTACTGGCTGATTTCTGCTATTCAGATGCGTTCCGTAACCTTCTTCACGCCAGGAGAAACAACGCAAGCGGAAAATAGGAAAAGGAAAAGGAAAGAAAAGGGACTCCAGACCCGAACTGGAAGACGGTGGTAATCATGGCAACGATAAGAGCTGTGATACAAGTAGCGTCTCCCCAAAATATATAGAGAAACCCCGAGAGAGATATATCTAAGGCATTTCCCATCTCATCCCATCCCATTCTTTTGAAAAAAACGATGTTCCTGTCAATCAAACCCACCACTACATAATTATTCGGTGAAAAAGAGGGGAAAAAACATCCCTAGGCAAGGATATCAGAGACATCAGCACCTCAGCGGGAGTAAATGCTGCACAAGCGTAGATTGTCTGCACAAAGGACACTCAGGCTGTCCAAGTTATCAGCACAATCCTACTGGTTGCCATCAAGGGGGCGTATATATATACCTTACTACGACACCACTCGCTAATGCAACTCCAACAAAACACATGCCCGCAACCCGTTGCTGTAGGGTCCTTCATACTCTCTAGACAAAGTGTACACTTCCTGCCTGAATCCCCACTCATAAATCTCATAACCTTCTCGTCTTTGAGGTCATACTTCGGCCCACCTTGACCTAGATCAGAAGCGTGCATACCGGGATTCGTCGCGAATCCCCTGGTCGGTCCGGCTGTGAGCGGGTTCACGCTTTCCCCCTCTGGAACGACTGCTGAAGGGCGGGAAAATGTGGAAGAGACGTGAAAGCAGCCCTGCGTGACTAATTGTGCCAATAGAAGGAGTCCGAGTACCTCGTATCCGACCCGCTGCTCGTGTGGAAGGAGCCGCTTCGTGAAGATATAGCGGATGCCCCAGATACGCTTTGATAGGTGGTAGTAGGCGCCCGTGAAGTAGAAGAGGCCCAAGTGCACGGCTAGGAGGTTTTCGCTGGAAGCTAGGGTGTCCAGGTTTTCCAGGAGGTAGGTTTTTATAGTGGCGGCGTAGGTGGATGGTTTTGGGTCCGACTGTTGGACAGAGAGTGAGGATTGGAGCTTCTGGCGTAATCGCGAGCGGAGGGGTGGGAGGGACTTTGTCATGAAGTAGGGGACAAGAATGGTTGTCAGGATAAACCCTAGACGGCATCGTAGCGCGGGTAATTTTGAAGTTGAGGACTCGACGTGTAGGATGTCGCAGTACTCCTCGCCGAGGGTGCGGGCATTACGGAGTGTTGTGAGGGAGAGGTAGAGTAGGTCAGTAAACGTCTTTGTCTCGAGACTGTACTTGTGTAGGATACGGGCTCCTATTTGTTGATGAGGGTTAGTTTTGCTGTTCGGATTTGATTCGGTGGGAAACGAATTAGGGCAGGGGGGGAATGGACGGCTATGATACCATATATTTTGCGGAGAATTGTTGACAGTTGTTCCAGGAGAACGCCTTGGTAGTAGGCATCTTTTTGGTTCGATCGGACTGAGGATGTCCCGTCAGTACTTTACAAAGTTTATGGAATGGATTAATTGGGCAGAGCGAGATATTACTTATGTCGGGCGCAGCAGCAAACGGGTAGCTAAAGCCAGAAGTTGTTGACAATGACGATGCTGGTGGTGAGGGAGGTGATGTATTTGACGATGGTGCTGCTGCTAGTGATGGGGCATTGGTGGCAGTTGTAGTCGACAATGCAGTTGAAGAAGGGGGTTCAAATGCCATGGGAAGGAGGTGTTCGGTGTTTGTTGTTGAAGAGAGAGGGGGATGCCGGGATATGAAGGGTGAAATGTATGCTGTCCGTAACTAGGGCCACCCGCGTCCGACCTCGGCTTCCCCAAAATCACGAACAATTTGGTCCAAGTTATTTGCAAGTAGGGAGGTTTTGCATGCAGTATAAGATAACGACAACGACCGAGCCTTGGCGCCGAGGCTGGGGCTGGTAGTTCTCTAATTCCGAGCGACGGAAGTAAATATAATAAATTTTCTAACTAGAGGGAAGCATTCCATCAGGCTCTCTATCCCAAGGCATTACGTTCCATGAGGTAAGCCAACCCAACTCAAAAAACAACAAACCAACAAAACAATCAAAACAAACAAAACAAATTTTCAAATCAAAACCCTTATGCCACAGACCTGCTGCAGTATCTCTCCCCTCTCTTCTCCAACCCTATCTCCCACCACATATCATTCGCCATTCTCATCCAGCATTTCCTCTCCGTCCTCCAATGCTTCCTTCTCGTCCCCTGAGACTGGTATATCCCTTTGCAATACATACAAGCTCTGGCCCCTTTAGCCCAACAAATATCCCTCTACTTCAATGCAATTTGATGCCACCTCTCCTCACTCATCCAGTTCCACTCCTCCCACATCCTTCTCCAATAATCCTCTGCCACCGCCTCACCACAATCCCTCTGTCTCCACAGGTGCGCTCTCAGCCCCGACCCATCCGGCCTCTTATTGCTTCCCCCGTTAAATTCCCCTAAGCAAATATCGCACCTGGCCTTGTTCCTGCCCACAAAAAAGAATCTCCCTTTATTTATTCCCATTTAGAACATGCATTTCCCCCCATGGGACTTGTTGCATTTCCTACACAACCCTCTTCCTATTGGTACCACCACATCTATCCCATTCCTTTCCACCATTAATGTGTGGTCAAATGGGTTCCCATATTTTACCCTTGTTCCTATCTCAACCGGAACACTCGATGGTATTTCCATCCCAAGGTATTCGTGCCTCACCCACCACCTCTTCCACTTCCCAATGTGTTCATCCTTGTACAAGGTCCACCTCTCCGGTCTTTCATCCCTGTACTTCTCACATTCCAATATGTGGAATTGTACATCACCCCCCTTGCAGTCCTGGTAGTCCTCTTCTAATCTCCTATGCCTTATTCTCATGAGCACATATCTGTCCAGCCTTGTTAACCCCCAGAGGTGTTTCTTCCCTCCCGGTCTCCATTCATAGTAATCATAGCCCTCCTCCTTGTACTACTCCTCCTATTCCTTCTTCTTTATCCCCTTTATTACTGTCCCTTCCCCTGTCCTAAACTCCATCCCCTCCCACAGTCCGGGAATCACCCTCCCTCCTGCCACCCCTTTAACAACCTCATCATCACTTCATTGGAGTATATCCCCTTGTGTCCAGGTATCCACATGAAGTTTATCTTCTCCATGCCTCTTCCTGCTCTTACCAGGGTTCCCCATATCCCTGCTGTATTATCCTCCTCCTCCATTCCTCCCAGTGCTTGCAGGACTCCTCTTAAGTCCCACATCACTGCAACTTCCCTCTTCCCCATGCATCTTGTGTTCCTTACCCCCATCATTATCGCTGTCATTTCTACCCTCGTGATGTCCCATTCCGGTGGCAACACTGCTCCCTCCTTCAATACCACCTCACCATCTCCTTCCACTAACACCTAAGCTGCCCCGCACTTCTGGACGCTAAAACGCGTGGCAGC